>NW_009596610.1:22471-40564 GCF_000690535.1 Cariama cristata
TGAAACCACCTTTGGAAGTATTATGATGGGCTTCCATCATGCAAATTTGTTCCCAGAAACCCAAGATGGAGTGATGCTGGAGATGGGGGTCTAATGCAGATAAGTATCTGACTTTTCCCGAGAAAAAGTATGTGGCGTTTTCCTACTCGCTTTAAGGCTTTTTCTTTAATTTAGATAAGAGCTCCTTTCTAGCTTCTCCTACCTCTGCTCTGGCTGATGTAATTCAAGCCAGAAATGCATATCCACACTATGTCCAGAACTTCAGGCTTTGCTCTGTTCAGGATGCATCAGATTTGCTGTGTATCATCAGAGCACGTGGGCAGCAAATGAAGTGGTGAGTTCAGTGATTTTTGGGAAGCATCCTACATGTTGGCTGCAACTTCCCTAAGACTGCTTGAGAGATTGGACAAATGCGTCTTCATTCTACTTGGACAGGTTTTCTACGGTAGGGAGGAGAACGCTTTGAGAAACACGGCATGTCTCCGTGGTGCTGTTCAAGCATCAAAATAGTCTGTCTGGAGGACTTTCTTCCTGAAACATCCTACTGGTGATTTTCTTGGGAGCTGCTTCTTTTCAAAGACCCTGAACTTTATACAAGGAGCCATTAGTTAAAACTGTCACATCAGCTCTCCTTTTGACCTGGAAAAGTCAAGTTCTAAAAAAAAAAAAAAAGTGTTATATGTAATTGTAAATACATCCATGGCCAGGATGTGCCATCACTGTTGTTACAGCTGTCACTGAAACCTTCTGTAAAAGCAGATGTGAAAGTGATACCTACAAGATGCCTTCAATTCGGATGCAAACGAAGCTTATTTCTGGATCTCAGTCTCTTGAATTGGCTGCAGAATACCGGAAGGGGCTGGGAATGGGGAATTCCCAACTAAGTAAGTTTCACTGGAAAAAGAAACAGAAGAAATACCATAAGAAACCAACCTGCTGTATGCTAGCAAGCATGACTATTTATTAATTATGTCAGTGTGCTTGTGTTTCCCAAATAGTGGTAAAACCAAAAAAAGTCAGAAGGTGAGAGACCTCATGGAAGCCAGCTTCAGGAACAGGGAAATGCCTTTCAAAGAACTCTTCTATTGGAAAGCAATGGAAGAATATATATTTTTGTTTGGCTCTGTTCCTAGAAAATACAGGCTTTGTTGATGAAGACATAGCAGGGATGACTTAGCAGTGGTTTTAAATACGCTATGAAGATTTAATCCATTGCAGTCTTTGGAAGAAAGCATGTATGTGTATGTACTGATATGCCTGTATGCGCACACACAACTGTGTATGAGCCCTCTGATACTGTCAGAGGGCAGAAGTGTAGTTTGAGGATAAACCTGAAGAACAGGAAGACTTGGATTTGTCAGAAAACTGTTCTTTTTCTTTCAGTAAGGCTGCAAGTGCAAGATACCTGGCATGAGAATTCAAAGGCCAGGAGAGGCCTTAGACTTGCATTCCTTTGCGCTGGTGACTGGCTGAAATTTGCAGAGCAGCTGGAGTAGGAGGTGTTTAAAAGGAATAAAATTGGTCTAATCATGTTTTTTCTGTCACTTCATAATATTACTGTTTTCTAAGTTAGAAGATGTGAACTCTGAATGCCTCTTCTTGAATCTTTCTTCCAGCTAGGTGGTAGGAAGCCAGATAGCATCTGATGACTCTTCAGGCCACAAAGCTTCCTTTTTCTTCTGTTACTGGCTGTAGAAGAGGGTGACTATATCTAACTGCTCCAACAACCAGAAACAATTAATGCTGCAAGGTGAAGAGACTTTAACTCTGACTTCAGATGTTGTAAAATTTTGCAGCTAACAGTCTGAGAGAGGAGAAGAGGGAAATAACTTTTGTTTTGTTACATACCGGCATGTGAACCCTATGTAAGTGTTGGGGAAAGGACATCTAATAGAAATGCAAAGAACCATTCATGATAGTGGACATCATTTTGTGAAAGGGATTGGGCAGAGGTGTGAGTAGCTAACTGCGTTCTCCTTTGCAGCCACAAATGACAAATGTTTTTCAGAGGGATTTTCTTTTGACCTGAACGCTTGCAGGAAAGTGATCTGTTGGGAGAGCAATCTTGTTGGAGTTGACATTGGAGCAAAAATCTTTTTACCCTTAAAAAGTGTGCGAAGTGTTTGGATTTCCTCCTTTGCACTAAAGAATCAAGTTAATGCCTTGGCTTTCCCACTCCTGCTCTTGCAAGCGAAATGTGAAAGCATTCACTATACTCTTCTTGTTATCAATCCTTAAGGAAGAGCAGGTAGGAAAACTTTTAATGGCAGCTGGATTCCAGGCACAGGTAGATTGTGAGGACGACATTTGTGTGGGTTGAAGTTGCAGTTTATTTTTCTTTTTTTGATGTGTCTTTTGTTATAGATCTGCTCTCATCTCCCTGGAAACTGAGGAATTAGAACAGCAGTCACAGAAGTAAGAGAGGAACAGGTTTTAGGAAAAGGAAAAGCTTATTAGGCGCTGGGAGAGTTACCTGACCATAGAGCTAGTATATACCTGAAAAGGAATATACTTTATTTACGCTAACCACGCATTAAATACAGCACTTGCTGCTGCGTTTTTTCATCTCTGAGATCATCACGGTAAAGCTCTTTACCTTGAGCTTTACAGCCAGCTGATTGCAGAGTTCTGCGTTACCTCCCACCCGTGCGAGAGCCTGGTTGCCTGTGTCTGCTGTGTCCTTGAATTCTCCTTGCTGTCTGAACACACCAGCATCACTTTACTGGAAGAGCCAGGCTTACTGCACTTGAGATGCAAAAATGCCTGTTTGGTGGAGACGTTTAATGTTGGGCTGTATTTGTTATTTGAATACTTTTTTAATAACTCTAAATGTTGTTCTTTTTATATGCCGGATGAAGCTGTTTTGGAAAAGACAAGAACTCTGGTTGGAAGTATAATGGTAGACTTGGGAGGATGCTATGGCTTTGTAATGCATAAATGCTTTGCGTTGATGTGCTCAATGTTCAAGGTGTGCATGTATGGGAAGTCTGTGAATAATTAAGTCTGTGTTTCATTTTCTTTTGATTGACTAAACACGAGGATTCAAAGTGGGTTCAGCATTCTGTCTGCTTGCTTTATGTTGATTTATCGCTTTGATTATTAATCTTACTAAGCTGAATGTTATGCAAGTTGTCTCTCGCATCCCCTTGAAAGAACAAAATGTTGCTATAATAGCTACCCAACTGTGGAAATTAAGATCAAGAAATGATATCAACTTTCTTGCATATTATTTTCACAGTTTTGGCTGATGTTTTATCAAGGACAGCACACTCAAATGATTGAACGAGACCCCTAGAAAGTGATGGTACATGAGGAAGATGGGTACCAAATAAGTTCCTCCTGGTTTATCTACAGCCAGACTTTTTTTTTGTTGTTTCTTTCTTTTTTTGGCTGACAGTATTTTGTGTTCAGTTGCTGTGTGTTTCATCTTGGGCGTTGTGTTGCATGTAGGGTTGTAGTGAAGTGTGTAAATGCACTGCTGAGGAGGTACCTGAGCTCTGATCAGGATGCACAATCCTTTACTTTGTACCTGAAGCAGGTACAAAGCTGGTGGAAGGGTTGGAAAAGTGAAATCACGTAAAAGCAAGGCTGCTAGGAAAAGGTGGTATCTTTATCAGGGCAGTTGTGTGTGGTTCTGGTGTTGCTGCTCTTCCCCACCTGCATGTCCTGCTTCAGAAGGCTTATAGCAAAGCTGGGAAAGGTGCAAAGTAGGGCAATAAAGATGAATGAAGGCGCAGAATGGCTTCTGTGTGATTGTGTTCATTAGCGCTATTCAGCCTTGAATGAGAGCTCTGATAGAGGTCTATGTGATTAAAATGATGAAAGGTTTACTCTTTCTTCTGAAACTGGAACTAGGGGACATCAAATGGAAGTAGCAGGTGCCACAAGGAGGAGTAACTAACTTCTTATTATAGGGGTAGAGGATGCTAGGAGTTTGTGAGCTCAAAAAGGGGTTCAGCAAATTCCATAGGAGGCAAATATATTTAAGCTCCAAATACAAAGTCGGGAAGCCCCTTAACCACAAATAACTACTCCTGGAGAGGTTATTTAGAGGAATCTTCGTTTACACAGTTGTCTTGTCTTTGCATTCTTCTCTGGATAACCACTTTTGGGTGGTGTTGGGGATGAGCTACCAGGCTAACGCACCCTTTGCCCTAACTTAGTATGGCTGTTCTTGTAATACAGCTGGCAGAATGGGCCTAACTTTTATAAGCAAGAGTGCTTTGTTGAAGTTCTTCTTTTCTTAGGACATTACAATAGATCTTTAAACATATCCACTCTGGGTTTTTCAGTTAGACACACTGTTGAACAGAATTGCCTTGTCGCAGTGGAAGAGCAGGATTTGGTTATCCTTTGAGTTTCTGTCTCTGAAGCCAGCATTTTCCTGGCCTTCCCAAGTCAAGGCATAATCATTGTAAGAAATCTTTGTTAATTACTGTAAAATGACTTGTAGCAATCTTTGAGCATTTAGTTCCATGTTTGGTTACTTTATCAGTGCACCTGTCACTGTATGAGAGCATGTATGAACTGTAAAATTTTCTTGTTATTACAGTGTCCTGGCAATGCGAACCTCTGAAGACGTCCCTTTTTTCACACTTTAATTTATATGCAGTCTTTCTTTCATACCTCAAAAAGGGGGTTCAAAAAAAACCAACAAAAAATGTGTAGTCAGATCTCTTTTAGAGTTACTCGAAGTTATTAATGAAAAGGGTGGGACTGTTACACTCCTGCTTCTTTTAATTTAAAGAGGAGTATGGTGGGACAGGTTCAGTCCCTGCTTCCATGAATGGTGCATTAATTTTACCCTGTCGTTTTGGCAAAGCAACCAAGTAGCATAAAGACATAGGATTTGCCTGCAGACACAGTGAAGTTCACTCTGGGATGGTTTGTGGTCTGCATTTAGTGTGCCTTCTGCAGTCAGAAACAAGAAATCACATCTCTGAAAAGGTATGTTAAATACTGTAGAAATTTTCTGATAAAGGTCAATTGACATGGCAAGCTTTCCTACCTTATGAAATTTGGCAGTCGTTGTGAGGTGGTGGTTTGTTGGTTTTGGTTTTTTTCCCCTTCTTCTAGCCCGAGCTGAAATTTCTTTGATAAAATTTTATTTTACCAAGTAATCTTTGTACTGGCAACTAACACAGGCAAACAGGATACTCCTATGTTAACAGCAATCCATTTGTGTTTCACCTCTGAAGACATACTTCAAAATCCAGTTGGGAATTAGCAGGTGAAAATGACTGCAGGGCTGGGCTGGAAAAATGTGATAGCGGGACAAGGATGATGGTCAGCTGTGAGAAGTGGTAGTGAATGGTGCGTACGTAGCACCTTACTCCCTTGGTTTCGGATTGACCCATATTGCGTGTGAAGAAAAGAACCAGAACACTGCAGTGAACCCTTATCCATGCTTTACGACAGCTATTTCTTAAGAGGATTCTGTTTCTTTGTGTCATCTGTACTGAGAAGAGTATGTCCAAGTAGCTTGTTGTTTCCTGGTCTTTGTAAATACCGTTCAGAACTCAAACACACCCATTTCCTCAAATCAATCCCAGTATTTTAGGAGTTGTTTAATAAGTGCTATCGGAAGTTCTTTGCTTCTGGAGAACGGTGAATTATTTTATTACAACATCTGGTAAGTGAGACGTTGTCCATCACTTGAAGTAGCACAGTTGTCCCAACTGGCTCTCCAGCTCCTTTCCAACCCCAACGCAGGTCTCGCTAGCCAGCCGTTCTCTGTGTCATCTTCCTGAGATGTTACACAGAGAAGGGTTACTGATGGTCTTTGGTCTGATCAGATACACCGGATAATACAAAAGCTCTCTCTTAATGCTTTGGGCAAAATGTAGGTGAGGTGGCATGTCTGGCTTTAGATATTCAAAACATGCCCAAGTTTGTCCCTAACAGCTGTTATGGCTCTTGATTTTAATGCTCTAAGCGTGGGTGCTTCTGGCTTGTCTAATCAGCCCCTTGTTAAAAAGCTGACTGCAATCAAGGTAGCAGCGACTGGCTTTGGGGAAGCATCTTTCTTGATGCTGACATATATGAATTAGGTAGTTATAATTCAGCGGGGCTCGCACAAAGCGATGAATGCGTGCTCATGTCTCCTGCCCGACCCTTCGCAGCTGCTTGTCAGGTGGGAAGCTGCCCTTGATGGGGATGGTCTCTAGGGCTGTGCTGCACCTGCGTGTCAATTGGGATCTAATCTTAACTCTTTAAAAGCTCATTAAAGTTGCATCTCATGTTCTTAGTTCTTTCCTTACCCCCCCTCTGGCTAGCTGTCCAGGCTTTTGTGAACAAACCAGAATTGATCATACCAATTAGCTAAGCCCAGGGGAAATTTTGAAATGTTAATGTATATTTTTTTTTTCTTTGCTATTAGAGAGCTCTTTGCTACTGCTAATGATTTGTGCTTCCTCGCTTTGATGTGTTTGCTCTTCTTCCCTTTAACAGTTCTCAGTAGACTGTTATTTAGGTAACATAGTAGACCTCAATGTTTGTGTAGCTTTAAATTTCTAACTCAATATTAAACTGATATTTCGAGCCGCTGTTAAAGTTCTGCTTGCCTTTTTCCCCCTGCATTGTATGCACCTACACAAAAGATGAATTAAATGTCACTTGCTATGCTTCTAAAAGTTGAATGGTCCGAATAAAGACTTTGTACACTCAGAAATAAGTCAAACTGCAAGCTGCTACAGGCTTTTAAAGGCGTCAGGTTGGTTGAGCTTTTCTTGTTTATAAATTCCTTACCTTAAAACAAATCCAATAAAAAGGAAAAACGTGTAAAGATTTAGTTGAGAGGCAGTGAGAAACTATGGTCTGAATCTTAAAGCTATGACTTACGTATGTCTTGCCAAACGCAATGCATGCTACAGCATGTAGCTTACCTCTTCTTGAAAAATGTTTGTCCTTTTCCTACAGAAGAAGCATTTGGTGTCCTTTTCTGACTGATTTTCTCTTTCTTGGCCAAAGTTCAGCAATAACCTTGGTTCTGAAGAAAGGGAAACTCAACAGAAAGTGGTGGCTTGACAACTGAGAATCTCAGCTGATGTGGTAGTTTGGTTGTATTGACTCAATATGGCAGTCCTAATCAAAATAAACACATCTCACCATGTGAACTGGATGCTTGCCTTGGAAAAGAGGACAGGATAAATCAAAGCTTTCGTATTTTAGTCTTTAGGATGCAATTGCACAGCACCTAAACAGTGATGTATTCAAACAGTTTCCTGAGTATCACAAGTAAGCGCATCTTCTCTTAGGCTAATCTGAATTTTTCCTCTAAGATTATTAGGTATTAAAGCTCTTACCCATTTCTGGTGTTGGCAGAAGTCCCCACCTGCTGCATGTTTAAGGATGTAGAGACATCTCACACCAATACCCTTCTTAGATTATTTTGATTTATTTTAGAAAAATACCAAACCAGCTTGGTACATTGCCAGTTCACATCTATACCACCATGGGCTTCTGTTAGCTAGTTTGCTGAACTATTATATGTGTTTGTAGTGTTGTTTATTTTAGAAAAATACCAAACCAACTTGGTGTACATTGCCAGTTCACACCTATACCACCATGGGCTTCTGTTAGCTAGCTTGCTGAACTATTATATGTGTTTGTAGTGTGAGTCTATGCATATTCAGGGTTTAATCCTTTCTACCTTGATAACTAGACCCTGTTTTACATTATACATTTTTATAGCAAAATGTTCTTTCTACCTTGATAACTAGACCTTGGTTTACATTATACATTTTTATAGCAAAATGTGAAGTAAGGCGTTTCTGCTCTCTCTCAGTATAGAACGAATTATGGAATAACCTCTGTACCTAGTTATTTGGTGCTCTCTTTTTGGGTTGCATCTTTTTGGTGTGAGAGCAGATATTTTAACTGGTGAACTTTTATCACTTAGGTTGTGGCTTAGGTAGGTGGCTTGTCTAACTTAAATTTTCAAGGCACCCCCAGTCTTGTACTCTTTGCCTCATCCAAACGCACAAGTCCTGCCCATGGTGCGGCTGACAGGTTGGCCAGGAAAAGACCCTGCCTGTGTTGTCCCATGACTCATTCCAGGGCGATGCTGGATTCACAAGGAAAGGTCTCTCCGTGCATGCACACTCATGCCTCCTCCTCGCTTCTCGGTATTCAGCAGACTTCTTGTGATGCTGGATTCACAAGGAAAGGTCTCTCTGTGCATGCACGCTCATGCCTCCTGCTCGCTTCTCGGTATTCAGCAGACTTCTTGTGTGCCAACCCTAATTTGGAGATTAAAAGAGCGGCAATGCTTAGTAAAACTATTGCAGGTTTGAGTCAACGTGTTAAAGGCCAACCAATGGCATGGGAGGAGGTGGTGGTGACCTTTATGTTCCTAGGAGGACCTAGCCCTTACCGTGCTCCTTGTATCTGAGTAAGTGGTTGGTTGGGTTTTTTTAGTTTACTCTTTTGCACTTCTCCCTCTCTTCATTCCAGATTAATTCTAATTCTTTCTTCTATTTTGACTCCTCTCCAGGGTCATCCTACTGTTCAAACACATACCCAAATACCAAATTCAGTGTTTGTATATGGGGTGCGGTCTTTGATGTGAATATCGCTTCCTGTGTTGCCACAGCGTTAGGACTATAAAAAGTACTCTGAAAGCATTAGAAGCATCCTCTGTAATATATTTAATTAAACACATAGTTTCCACTATGCCTCAAACACATATATTGTTCCAACTCATGACATTGTGATAATAAGATGACAGCTTTAAAACGTAGTGCTTTGGCTAAGCCTTCTCCTTCCCATCTTCGTTTTTGGTTTTAGGGGCTCTTGATGTTACAGCCTTCATATGGCACATGAATTCTTGGCAGAGTTTCTTCTGCTTGCAGTCCAGACCTTTACTGCTGCTCTTCTCACATATTAAAATGTTGGGGGATTTATATTCAGTTTCTGTAGCCTTGTTGTCCCTTGATAGCCACAAGGGATAAATAGTTCTTGTTTTACAAATTCGCAAGACTCTAACGTAATTCTTGCATTGATACTGCTTGGTTGTATATCTTTTCTCCTTCCATGATCTCTGGAGATGTCTTCCTCACTGTGAGTGAAGCCCTCAACTCAACTCTACTTCTTTCTCCCCTTCTACTTCACCTTCATGCAAATGGGATACCATTTTTTTTTCCTTAACAAGTCAAGACCTCCTCATTGGTTAAAGATGCAAAAATTAACTCCAGAAGAGCCTCGGTTTTGCTAGTAGAAATTTGGAGGATTTTCTCTGCTGATGCAGAGATGGAGGTCACAAGGTAGCCACGAGATGAAAGTGCCTGTCTGCCATATTAATTAATTTAATTGGCGATCTGCTCTTCGGTTGTGATATCGCAGGCACCGGCTGAGTTGGGTGCCCTTTGTTCTGCCCCCGAGGCCTCCAACCCTCAGGATCGGTGCCAGGTGCCGTGCTGGCCCCATGCCGAGGTTGTGTGCAGTCTGGAAATACCTCCAGCGGAACAGTTCATCATGGGGGGGGCGTAGCAAATGCATTAAAAAAAAAAATGCCCAACGTAATTACTTTGGGATTGGCACCTGTCAAGTAACTTGCAGAAGACTAATCAGGTTTGGGACCGATAAGCGTGGAATTGATTACAGCTTTTTTTTTTAAGCTCTGAGGCCCTCGATTTTACCTCCGTCCCGTAGTCTACAGGTCTGTCATCAAACGTGTTGCTACTCAAACTTGCTTTTTGCAAAAATGAAAGTGATTCAGAGGCTAGATTTCGTCCTTTTGCTGGCTTCCACCGATGACTTTGTAGCTTGTAAAAAATCTTTATTGCCCTCAACGGTAGTGGAGTGGCCCCCAATGTGGAGCTGATAGCGATTTGCCAATGAAATAAGCCTGTGCCACTCATACCTGCTGGAACACTATTAACACCTCGCTTCAAAGCACAGCGTTGTAACCCTGCCGAGGAGGTGGCTTTGCCTACTTCTAAAATGTGGATTGACCTGCTGCTCTCAATTTCAGATGGAAGTTGAGGGATTTATTTTTTTGATGAGACACCCCTCACCGCTGGGTAGCACCAGGCTAAGGCAGAGACGTACTCCTCCTTCCACTCAGTGGGACTTGAGCTAGAATTTCAATGAATAAAACAGATTACTCCTGATCAAACCAGTTTTGTAACAGAAAAATAACTAGGAAAAAGGAGGTGGTGAGCTGGATCAGAGGTCTTCTCTGCAGCAATGGGTTTAGATGCATCCAGGGATTCACTCTCAGCTGTGTGGTGCAGCCCTGGGCAGACAGGGCTGTAATTTTAGGCTTTGAGAGATGGACCTAGCCAGGATTGCCATAGGTGCTGTTTTAAGACTGAGTACTTTAAATGTAGGCTTAAGGATAATAATATATTTAATGATCATTCATCTAGATAATTACTTTAAAAATATATGCTGAGTTTATTTCTGTAAATTAAAGCAATTGGATTGTAACTTTCTGCACAGCCTTGAAAATAAACTGCTGAAGCCTGCCCGGTTCCACGCACACTCATCTCAATACCACGTGTGTTAGTTCGGTGCCATGGTGAAGCTTTTCTGTCGTGGAGATCCACGGGCGGTGAGAATTCAGCCTTGCCAGGAGCACGGTGAAGTACTCTGCCTTCAGCTCTGGCTAACCCTGCCAACAGACAAAACACCTTAACATTTGCCTAAACAAAAACTACACTTCCATACAAGGGGCTTTTATTTGTTTCAAGTGGTGTGCTGGCTTTTTTCTTTACGATATAGATAAGCGTTCTTAATCATTAAACTGATTATGATTTAAAACCTTCAGCTTAGATTTCTGAGCTACAAGTTTTGATCCTAAATGAACCAATTTTTCTTCCCCTGTGGTATTTCCATGTTTGGATAAGGCACTTTGAAGTCAAGCAAATGCAATTTAACTTTGAAAACAATAATGATATACTGTTCATGACTCCAAATCCTTTTTTGATAAGCAGAATGACATTTTTAAAGGTGATTTGCTGCTTTTCTTTCTGCAGGTACTACAATATGCAAAGAAGCTACCATGGAGGGAAGATTGGGGAAAAAGAGTATATGGTTTTCCTTTCTGCTTTAAGTACCTTTGAGACCTCTCAAATGATACCTGTTTTCTTTTTTTCTTCTGTTTCATTACCTTGAGAGAAGTCAGAAAGCATGAGGCGTATCTTTTTTTTTTTTTGGTTAAACTTTGGCCTAAGGACAGTTTTTTCTCAGCAGAATAAAAGTAGAGTATCAAGACTATATTCACAGACCATTGCATCTATTAGATTTCCTTGACATAACTAAAAAGCCAAAGAGGAATCTATCCAACCTCCAGGAATGTTTGTTGGTTTTTGTTTTTAATTTTTTTTTTTTTTTTTAGTTTCATTTTGAGACTTTGCATTTGATGCTTCCTATGATGAAAGATGATCTTTGCAGCTTCATCAAATAATGTAGGTGAAGAGCCCTCTGAAGGTCTGTGGTCCAGGGCCATGCTCCAAGCATCTCCAACTAGGTCAGGTGGGTAAGGGACTCATCTAATAGAGTTTTGATAATCTCCAAGGATGGAGATACCACCACCTCTCTGGACTCATACTCAGTGCTTGACCATCATTGTGGTGAAAACATTTTCTCTAGTTGGGTTTTCTGGTGTTGCAACTGTCCATTACCCCTTGTCCTTCTACTGGGCACCTCCAAGAAGCATCTGGCTCTGTCTTTTGTGAACCCTCTGATTACGTAGCTGCAGACAGCAGTAAGGCTTTGCCATTCATCTTCTTAATACTGAATAAACCCAATCTTCTTACGTTCAGCTTGGTTATCTTGGATGTTTTTGTAAGAGATGCAGATGAGCTAGAGGACTTCTGGCCTTTCAGTTGCTTTCTTGCTTTTTGAGGTGAAAGGAAATACTGCAATAGTACCAATTGGTGAAAGGCTGCTGAGACTTTCTTGCTTGTTCCAGATTACAAGTCTCAACAGCTTTCCTTTGCAGACATCGTATGCCTTGCGTCAGACTTGCCTCATTTGTAAACAAGTCCAACTCAAGAGGAACTCATTGACCTTCCAGACAGGGGATTTGTATCCAAAATGGTTGAGTATTGCCACTTGATTCGGTCTGTACAGCTGGAAATGGGGCTGTGCTGTAAGAAGAGGGTGTTCCTTGTAAGTTCGGACAGATTTTTAGACTATTTTTTTAGACTTGTATGGTTTTTGACTGTATCTTGATGTGTCTTTCAGAAGTAAAGAGGGGATGTTGAACACCCAAAAATCTTCCCTGTGTATCATCTCCTGGCAGATAAGGCATGCTTATTTATTTGTTAGGGAACTGGACAGCTGCTGAAGTGACTCCGATTGCCAGTGGGTGGGTCACTCTTCACGTGAGCTTTGGAAAACCCAAGTACTTGAGGATGCGTTGTCCAATCTGATATCTTTGCCATCACAGAGCCCATTTTCATTGTAAGCACTGGAAGCTGGAGCCACAGTTTCCCAGTACAAAGCAACAGCAACGCTGACTTCAGGAAAGCTTTCACCCCTCTACTTTGCCCGAGTCTGGTTATTCCCACTACTGCATTTTGGTACAGCAGTCTAAGCAGCTGTGCTGTGCTCCGAAGCCAAGGATTGGATCTGACTTAAAAACTTTTCTAAAAAATTTAAAAAAAAAAAAATTTTAAAAAAAAGCAGTAGTTCTGGTTTTGAATTTCTCTCTGGAGGAGCAGGGGGAGAGGGGAAGGAGGAGCGCAAGGGTGGTACCTGCTTGCTTTCTTAAAGTTGGGTCAGTTCCCTGATTCAAAGCTCAGCCCTGCAAAAGATTGAGCTGAAATAATAAGGGCAGATGCTGGACTGCAAGGGGGGAGGACTGGGGCAAAGACCTGGGGTGGAGAGGCGGGAAGGTCAAACCAGTGGGTTTATCAGCTTCTTTGTAATGGTTGCAGAACATCTGCCTACCTAGAGCTCCTTGCCAGTTGTGTTTGTTTAAAGGTTATAATACAAGTTTGTTTGCAAACAAGCTGCGGGAGTTCTAGTGTTTGCTCATGGTATGTTTTCCAGCTCAGAGCACTGTTTTGTTTTGGTTTTTTTTTTTGAGCACTTGACCTTAAATAATACTGCTTTAACAAAACAAAAACAAAACCCCAAGGCAAATCTTGTTAAATTTCATAGTTGAATCAGTTGGATGCCAGTTCTTCATAATTTTTACATTGAGGTAAAACACTGCCACGGAAAAGACCTGTTCTAGCATAAATTCTTTCCTAAACAAACATTTCTGTCCCTGTATCCATTTTCCTCCATTGCTTAATATTCAAGAAACTGCTGTCGCTTCCTAGGGGATCCTGGTTTTGCTTCAGACTGTCTTGCAGCATACTTTGTCCTTCTTGTTGCAAAAGCACAATAATTGGCTAATTTTACCATTATAGTCCTATATTCTAATGTCCTGTTTTTTTACTGTTTAATGTGCTTAGTCATGTCAAGTTGGCTTTGAACCTATTGGAAGACTGTGTTGCCTTTTTTAACCTCTTTTCCCCTTGCTGTGATGTTAGTATATGCTCAGTATCCACGATGCTTTCTCATAGTCCTGGTATCTCTCATCTGCTCCTTTCCTTTGAGGATTGGTCTACACTATTCTCAGAGTTTTTAGGTTTTTTTAAAAAAAAAAAGTGTTCTGTGTCTGTATGTGTATCTATCTAAGTGGTCTTTTACTACTTATAGATTTTCTTGATTGGGATGCTGAAAGGGTATTGAATGGTATTGAAGAGATTATTTGGCTTATTTTGAAATAAAACCTATTTAACTGAAGAAATGCCTGTTTCCTATGGTACCCTCACTCTTGCATCCGTAACTTAAGAATACAGGTGTCAAAGATAGAGATGGCTGGCTTAAGTATTTATCTTGAAACATGGGTAACAAGGCTGTGGCAGGTTTTTTGCCCTCAGTTGTCTGGCAGAAAACAATCTGCACATAGTTACTGTAGATAAACTATGCTTTTTAGTCATATCGGTAGATTTGGTTAGTCAATTTAGATGGCTGAACTAAATTGCAGTATCATCGCTCTGCTTCCTTCCCAGGTTTGAGAATGCATTGGATAAATGCTTCTGATAGCAGAGACGGCTGTCGCTTCCACTTTGAGGTAGTCTGGTATCCTGTAATACGCAGCAAAACATGATTAAGGTGTCACAGGGGATTTTCACTTTTCCAGCCCTTTCCCGATCCCCATTTTCCTTTTCTCCTCCGTCGATGCTATGTTTCCAGCTCACCGTGAAAGCTAACAGCTTCTCTTTCAGGTTTCTGGAGGTGGCTTGAAATGTGAAATTCAAAATCAAATAAGGTCTTTAGAGTTAGTACTGAATGTTGTTTCTTTTCTCATCTGTGTAGGTTTAAATTTCTGCCATTAAGTATTTTACAGAATAAATAGTACTGACCTCATCTGACATCTTTGATTGTGTAAAGCTTTGTAGGAATGACTCTTTGAAGAAAGAACAATTCTGCAATTAGTAGGATTTTGCTCGGTGTTAGAGGTTGAATATCTTGCTGGCAAGGAAACTGGGTCTGTGCCAGAACATGCTTTTAAATATCTGTATTCTGATCCCGTTTCCAAAGGCAATACTAAGAAAGCCCAACCCCTTTACTTGGCTGCTGGGAAGAAAGCACGTGCTGGAAGGAATCCATCTTATCAGCCTGTGCCATTTTCCTTTGAAGAGGAGCTCTTTGTCCTTTGCCTTTCTGAGAGCCTCCTGCCTCCCTCTTACAAGCAATGTTTCTTGCCTGTTGTGTGTCTCTTTGAGCTGAGGCGGCCTTTATTGCAGGTGAGCCGCCATCGATAGCTCCCTCCTCCCTCCACTACATGAGAGCAATTCCTACTCCCACCTGCTCCTCACCCTCCCTTCTTCAGCTTTCTTAGCCTTCGCCTAGCATTCTCATCCACAGGGATGGATCATCTTTGCCTCATCGTGCACCAGCCCTCATCGCAGGCGTAGAAACTACGGCCCTGGTTTTCCTTTGCTGTCCCTGATTCTCACCACTGATCACCAGATAAAGAGCGGTGTGAATTCGTAGCTTCCCCCCCTAGATGTTTATGGTACGTATAAGTATGTCCAGCCATTGATAGTTTTTCAGAAACAGACGGACTTAAAATGGCATCGTGGGACTGGATTGTTATTAGTTATCGTTGTTCTTGTCGTGCTTTGGCAAATGCATTTAAGTTGAGATAACTCATGAGAAAGTGGCAGGGACGGCCTTGCTGCCCGGCTCCTGGCTGTGCCTCTGCAATTTGGTAGACATGTTGGCCGTCAGATATCCATTAATGGGATCTCCTCTTGGACAGAGCAAGCTGCTGGCTGCCAGTCTGCTCTGGCTACTGCTGTCACTTTCTGATTTTGAGGAGCAGGAACCTGCGAGCCATTATGTCAGTAATAACCATAACCCTTTTTTGGAATGCTTTTTCCTGGTAAGCAGCCGGTTTTTCTGCAGACTTGGGGGACAGAAACAACGTGGAAGGATTAGCTAGGTTACTTGCACTTGCAGAGTTGTTGGGTTTTTTTGCCCGGTCTGTAGGACAAACGCAAGAATGAGTTGTCTGTACGTGTTTATTTTCAGCCATGTAGTAGCAATCCTTGCCATGTTTTAAAAACCGTGTCTGAGTTGCTATATATTACAATATTAATGTCTTTCAGAGAAAGCTGCCTAAGCAAGCGGATCAAAGTAGAGGAAAGAGAAAATGTGAGCTTGGAGCATTTGAGTTTACTGACCTCATTACCTTGTCTCCAGTACTTAAAAATTAAGCTGTTCAGATGACAAACTTCCGTCTTACTGAGATTGAGAACCAGTTTTGATAGCACACTAAAATTGTAGTGTCTGCTACCTTCGGCCCTTACTGCATAAATCATAACATTGTCTTTACCTGAGCCTTAATTAAACCTGCAGATAAGTTGGGTTTTAGTGCTATTTCCACATTCTGACCAGAAGAGCCTTACTTTTGTGCCAGTGCCACTGTTTCCCACAGATTTCTGAGCAGGGAGCAAACGGATCAGCTCGTGTCCTTTCGTTTCTCTTTGCCATATGATTTTTTTTCATCGTTACCAAGGCAACCCTTCTACCCACTCCCCAACAGCCCAGGTCTCGATACAATGTAAGTTATTGTCTGGAGCAATTATTAGGCTATTATTAAAACACCATTGAAATATGTCAGTATCCCGTAGGAATTTTAAACAAGTGGGAACAGAGACAATAGTGAGCATTAGAGGATTGCGAATGCATCATGCTGCTGGTAGCTTGGGGAGGACGGCTGTAACCTTCCTAACAACGTCTCATAAAAAGTATGAGCAGTCTTCCCAAACTGACAGAAGTCAGGACTTGCCAGTATGGAATAACACTGAAAGGTAAGAGAAGGGAAATTACTCTATCAAGGCTTTTCAGCTGTATGCCGCTCCTCACGTGGCTGCCGTGCACGCAGAACAGCTTTGCGTGACTTAAGGACAGCCCACAGGGACATACCGTGGCATTGAGAATATTGTTTGGATGGAAACGGTAGTAAAATATCCCCATCCCACATGGACTGGAGAGTGTTATAAAGTTTTCTGCATTCACTATCCCTATTTGGGTGTCCTGAGTTTAAAGTGAATTGTCTGTCATCAGTGACAGGATACGTGAGATCCGTGCGGTGAGGAGGTAAAATAAGAGGAAAGCGACCCATGAAATGATGTATTTATTTATTTATAGATTACAGCGTAGTGTTTCTTTTCCAAAAGAAAGCTCTTTTCCTGTTTCCCAACTGTGGGAATTGAGGAGATCTAGGAGCAGGGCTTGCCTTGCAGTCTCCTCTTACAGCACAGGTTTCCTGCAGGTGCCGCTGGGGTTGTATTCCTGAAGCCATCGCCGCTCACAGGGCTGTAACAGTCCAGCCTTTTCCATGCTATCCCATATCCAGGGACTGAATTTTCTGTTGCTTTTGTCTTGCTGATGCAGTCCTCCTGTTGAGCGATAGCAAAACTGTCAGGGTTTTATATCACCGTATCCATTTCATCTGGGAATTTCCTGCCAAGAACTTGCAGTGTTGCCATGGGTCAAAGATGTCACCAGACTGATTTGGCGTTTCATTTCTGAAAGTTGCTGGAAAAGGATTGCAGCTCACCGAGAACATCTTTGTTTTGAGCTGTGCAAATGTTAAAGAGTAATTGTGAGTGCAGATGGAGAATCCATGAATGATTCTGCATATGCAAAAAAAACCCCAAACCCAAAAATACCCCCAAAAAACCCCAAACTAAAAAAACAAACAAACAAACAAACAAGCAAAACAAAAAGCAGGAGAGTTTGCAAGAACCTCATTTCTTGCTGCTGGAAAGTGAGACTGTTTCTGGTTCTTTAGAAACCAGTTTCTCTGGAAAGATTACTTTAAACTTAGGTAAAAATCCATCTCCACAATTTCCCCTTCCCACCTCTTGGGAAAGGTCTTTTCCTCCATCCCAGACTTATCCTGACCTCTGGTGAAATAAGTGACAGGAATTTTGTGTGCTCTGTGGTTACCCGTAGGTTGATGGATAGCGGCAAAGAAAAGGGAGGCGAACACTTGCGCAACAGCTGCTCCGAGCTTGTCGGTATTGGAGGCGGCTCGTCACCGTCTCCTTAATGAACCGTGTGGTGATGGAGAAGTTGTTTCATTGAAGACTTTGTTAAAGACTTGTTAAAGTCGGTCAGATTTCAGAGTTGGTGGCACTGGATTATCTATCAGCATATGTCTTTTGACAGTGTTACAATTTCAGGCTCTGAAAATGATGTAACTATTTTACTATAATAAAATAATTACAGTTTTCAGAGAGGAATCTAGGGCGGTAGGCTATGGTTCATAAGAAACACTTGTTTTGGCAAACATTTTACCACTCAAAGATTGTTACTACAATTGTAGCAATTATTTAAAATTATAAAATCTCTTTTTTTACAATGTTACAAACCTTTTTTTCAGTACTGGCAGCATTCCTACATGTGTATAGCTTGCCTGATTACACCATCACCTCTATGGAACATCATTTAATTCTTGTCAAATTTGCCTACTTGAAACCTCATGTTGTGAATATTTTAAATACGTGCACATGGGCTGTTGCTGTTAAATCTTTGTTGCTAGTTGTTGTAGCGGTGGCATGTATTTACGCT
>NW_009596610.1:40616-40904 GCF_000690535.1 Cariama cristata
GCAGCTTTCAGTGCTAATGGAGCTGCTGGTGAGGACAGATACCCAGGTTTTGGGTCTTTAAAGACCAATTCACAGATCCTTTCTTAAGTAGTATTCAGCAACATGCTAATCACGCGTGCTCGGTGACATGTTAGTGAATCTTTGGGTTTGCTTTTACATTTTGAAATTAAAATTGGAAAAGTCTTTAGAGTTAGCTGCAAAGTTACTTTCTCATAAAATGTCACTTGCTATAAATTCCCAAGGTTTGCTCTTCTACGATAAACACAAAAGCGAATATCTCCATTGGTT
>NW_009596610.1:40944-56167 GCF_000690535.1 Cariama cristata
AACAAGATTGATTTAATGATCAGTGACTTTTTGTACAGAGGCTACCCGTGTGTAGTTGTATTTTCTGCCTTGTGGGTGTTCTCCTGTCCCTCAAAACAACCTGGTGTAATCGATACTGTCAGCCGAGCTGTGTGCTCGATGTTTGAGCAGCCCTGGCACTGCAGCCACTGCCAAGAGAGGACTCGGCTTTGAGTTTAGGCACGGCTTATCTTCATTTAAGGACAGGTGCCCATGCAGCCCTTCAAAGTGTAAGGCTATTTTTTTTTCCCCAATATATTATTACAGTTCCCTTTAAATCTAGTTACATTTTATTGTACGTACCTTTTGTCTTCACTGCCGTTTATACCTGGTGTTCATGTGTTCTCTTGTAGTCATGCAATGCAAAGCCTATAGGTCTCATGAATATCTTTGCTTTATGACTATTGAGTATATTAGCACCAAATGGACCTTTCAGATGATAGGGTGGTTGTTGAAAATGCTCAGCTCGGTCCTGGCTAAAAATTTGAAATGAAGACTTGCTTCTGCTGTGGCCACTGTTAAGTATATGTGACAGCCTGGAAGTGCTTGTCAGGTAAGCTCCAAAGTTGGACTCTTTCCCCAAAATGAACTGTGTATGCTATCCGAGTCTTACCTGTTACAGAAAACACACTCTCTGCCTCTGGTGCAGGCTGTTTCCTTTGTGGAAAGGATGACCTCTGGAAACTGCTGTTCCTGTTGTAATAGTCCCAAAACTCCTGGGGACTTCTTTCTGCATCTGAGAGGTTAAGACAGACACATCAACAGATACTTGGATAAGTTTGTGTCTGAGACCCAGGACACTCCTTTGGTCTTAAAATGCAATTCTCCTTTATTCAGCTAAATTTGAGATTACAACAGTTGCGGAAGCTATCACCTCTGGAGAGCAAAGATAGGCCAAAGCTTTTGTTGCAGCAGCTATCAGTATATTTTTTGACAAAGAGTTGTTGGCATCCTTCTGGCAAGCCCGTCTTGTATTTCTGCTGAATTCTGACTGTTTTGTCATCTGCGTGCTACCTGCCATGTGGCATATTTCATATACTTGTTTGGCAAAAGAGAGGAAAATACATCCATGTTCTGCTTTAAAAATAGTGCAGCCGTCTGTAAGACCACTTGTGTTGTGTTGCCGGATTGCCGTGATAACACTGTCTCTTAAGGCAGATTGATAACTACGGAATTGCAGTTTCAGGGGATGTGTGTGTGAATCAAGTGATAAAACAGCAAAGAAACCTGAAAATTAATTCATATGGTATATGTGAGTTTGCAGAGGGCTTTAATCTTTTGGATTACTTTTTGGTTAAAAGTTACCATTATTTCAGGGGTGCAGCAAGAAGCTTCATGAAAAACAGACCCGCTTTTGACAGTGGGTCAAAAGAGATGCCCGAGACCTGGCAGTCCTCCAGCACGTTTAGCAGGAATAGAGGCCACATTTCTAATTCGGGGTGATGGAGACCAAACCAGAAGCAAATAGCTCTTGGTGGTGGTAGGAACAAGTGCAGCATCAGCAGCTTCCCATTGTATTGCTGCAGAGTGCAGGCATACAAGCGGTATTACTATCATGTGTACCTTTTTCTATTTGTTCAAAGCCATGGTGGTTTAGCGTTGGCATACTTTTTAAGGTTTTTCAGTTTGAGAGTTTTCGTTGAGGTTAGTTGGGTGTATCTCTACTTTGGGAAGCTCTGTGTGCATGGATATGGACATTTTGCTTGTGTCTCTGGCTTAAATTTTCACTTCATTCCATCCTATCTCTCCTAACCCATCCTTCTTTTCTTTCATGACTGTAATGAATTAATGATTTTATGTAAATCTGGTGTCTGATGGACTTAGGAGGTGTGCCTTGGGACTTGTTTAAGCTATCACATAGGAAATACATCATCTGCTTCATGTTTTCTGCAATTGCAGTCAGTTTTATTTCTCCTTTATTTCTTCTCCCTATTTTCTAATCTCTTTTTTTTTCTTAAAGCAGCTCTTTAAGCATGTTTGGGTTTAAGGATTTAATTCTTTTTTCCATCTTATGTCTGTGCCTCACCCCCTTTATTTTTCTGCCTTAAATGGGAAGAAAAAAAAGCAGCCATCCCTGCATTACATACCTGATTGCTATTCAGTTCCCAAGGGAGAGGCACTGAGACCCTAAATGCAGGGGCTGGAGGTCTAGGCTCTCTGGTTAGATTCACTGAATGTCACTAATTAGAGCAGAGTAGCCACTTACATATTTATTCATATTTCAGAACAGTTGGTGAATCAATTGAGTGAACGAACTGGGGCAGCTTCAATGCTTTTTGTGTGCAAATATGCTTGAAAGAAACCTCCGAACCTATTGAAATTGGTTCTTTGCGGCTTGCTGGTACAGCCGAGCATGGCTGTAGCAAAACTTCATTTCCACGTGACTTTTGGGTGATGCTTTTTCCTCTCGCCCTGTCTTCTGCTGTTGAAGAGAAGCTGATTCCAGCCTCCAAAATATTTGCCCCTTCCAAAATACTTCTGGTGAGAAGAAAATAATATTACTTTTAAGGCCGTCCTCACTCTATTTGTAGTTAATGGATTAATTGGCCTAAAGCTTAAATTAAAATCCTAACAGGAAATAAAATCAGGAAAATAACAACTTGTGCTGATGCATTGCTGACAGGTGTAACGCCACAGGATAACCTTGCAATACATGGTGGATTTTTTAAATGGGGCAGATTGATTTCCCCGTAAACACCTTGGAGTCTTGCCTTTCACCAAAATTCTGTCTGAATTTATCTCCTGATTGATAATAGCTCATTTATGTTTTCAGAGCAGGATGGTGACAGCCTCCTGGTCTCCCCTCGCTGGGAGATTTGCATTCCATCTGCTCTGGCTGTTGATTAGCAGCGTGCCGGCTACATGAGCAGTGTTTCTGGATGCTACGGTCATCTGTTGCGTTAAAATTTTTCCTGTGAGGACACGACCGCAAAACTAAAAGCACGGTTAGGGGAATGAGAATAATGATTTTGGGTTTTGCTGTTGTTAGAAAAGGAGAGCCTCGTGGGCCATTTGGCTTGAACATGCGTCGTTGGGTCCAGATTTCCTGGAGCACAACAAAAGCTTTCAAACACTGGATGGACAAAGCTCCGAGTTCCTCCCTGCTTGCTGCTATTGCTGGTTTGAGTTGTACAGTTCGAGTTGTATCACCCCTACTTGAAAGAAGGAGCAGCCTTTAATTTAACAGGTTTTGCAAAGAACAAGGTTTCAAGTCAACCATGGCTTCAAAGTGGGCAATATCTTGTTAACTGCTGCTTGGCAAAGTTGCTGGGTACAGCAGGAGCAGAAAAGGGACTGGCAGGGTTTTTTTTACAGCAAAGCATGCTTAATTTCAGTTACCCTTAACAGAGAAAGTGCTGGTGTGTAAGGTGATGTCAATATGTTTAGAGGTCGGCACATGTCAAGATAGGATGGAGAGGGAAATGGGTCCTTGATATCTGAAATGTGTAACTCCCTCCTCTCCCCAGCATCTTCAAAAGTGAGTCCGACTTTTAATCTAGAACAGTGACACACTAAAATGTTCTAATTTAATTGGTTTTTGTTGTGGGGGATACTACAGAGTAAAGCTGAGGTTGGTCATCCTAATCCTGATCTTCCGCGCTGTGACTTGACTACTTTAACTGGTTTATAACTTCTGTTGCAGAATGTTTTAGCGTGCGTCTGCCTTTTATCACCGGAGAGAGTGCCAGACTGTGCCACTCTGTAGGTAAATCAATTGAGTTACTCTGGGAAGATATCCATAGATGATTTATTCAAGTTTATTGAAAATATTGTTATTCTGGCCATTTGCACAGCTGATACTGCAACTGGGACTTATAATTCAGGCTTTTTGCCACTGTCATGAGTAGGGGTAAAATAGAATTAATTGTGGTGGCTCTGTAATGCATTCTCTGAAATGTAAATAAGAGGTGACTTAGGAAGTTGGGCCATTCATTTTTTTTATCCTCAGCATACTTAGAATTTGTGTTTGGATGCAAACCCTTTCTGTTGGCAGTTACTTCTGCAGTTTGTGTATTCCCCTCCCACCAGGTTTTGTTCTGTAAGCAATAGAAATTACTGAATGGTTCCTTTTGCCTTTTTATTTACCAAGTGCCAGCAGTGCCGTGCATTGAGCCTGGGGGAAATGTCGGGGGGCGGGGGGGGAGAATCACATGCCTCTAAATCTTTCTTCTCATTTGGGGTCTAACAATCCTTTTCAAGAGGATTCCAGTTCCACTCTGGGAGGGATGCTCCAAGAGGAGATACCCGGCCCTTGTGGTTTCTGGCTAGGGACTTGCGCTGTGCAAAAAGAAAGAGATTAGCTTGAAAGACAGACAAACAAACAAGTGCAGTCCTGGTCTCTGTTGCATTTTAATCTTAAACTAAAATTACCTCTTGAACACAGTAGCTCTGTTGAGTTGAAGTGGGCACAGACTTTCAAATCAATCCCTTGGAAAGACCGTCTTCTCTCCCCTTGAAGGAAGGACATTTGAACTATAGCTTATTCCTTCCATGTACTTAAATCATAGCAAAGCTTCCGATTGCAAAGTGGCATCCGAGCAACGCTACTTTTACTTGAATTGGATTTAAACAAGCCCTTTAAGCGCAGGATTGAGAATAAGGGAAGGCAAGAGATGCTACTTGAAAGGACGCTTAAAAGAAAAACAACTCCAAACTTGTGGAGACTTGTGCTGGGGAACTTCTGCTTGTCTTGAATTTACCGCAGTGTCTCCGGGCGTGTTTCAAACCAGACTTTTTATTTAATGGGTAGCAGGGTGGGGCTCAGCTGGGTGCCTGTGCTCATGTGTAAGGGAGGAGGAGTATAACCTTGAGTAGGCTTTGTAACGTTGCGAGGATCTTACAACATCTGTCGCTGTAATAATACAAGAATGAAAACAGAAGAATTACTGCCTTGAGTAGATAAGCAGCTACCGTAATGTTCATTTACTGGTGTTTTAACTAGACTTGTATCATTTAAAAAGAAAAATGTGCAAAACGTTTAAGAAGACACTGATGTAAACACTGATGAGAATTAAAAAGCTGTTATGTTTCCTGAACATGGTCTGACTGTAAAGGTCCCCTGGTAAAATCTTGCACAGAGCCACTCTCAAGCCGCGTGTCATTTCTCTGAGATACCTCAGAAACATGTTTTTCTTCATCTGATAATTGCGTGCTTATTATCTTCTTGCTAACTGTTGACTCTTAATAGCTGGTAAAATAAAACAGGAAAAATGAATTTGAGTAGTGTTCCTTCCCTAGGGGGAAATTAAGCCATAATAGCATGTTTAAAGTAGGCTTGTCTTTGTACTGTGCGTTCGCTGCCCTCCATATGGGGAGCCTGTGGTTGATTCTGCATCATTTGCTTTGTCTTTCTGGTTGCTCTTAATATTAATTGAAGCCTTTCCCAAGACACGGTTCTGTTAATCTTCCTTTTGTCATTTCCCTCCTCCCCCTGCCCCTGATATCCCCAACAAAAATGCTGTCATGTGTTTGAAAAGAGGTTCAAAAGTAGCATTGTTTGTTTGGTTGGTTTTTTAAAGTTGGTGGTCCATTTATTCACCTGTCTTTTACCACCAGTATTAATGTTTCTATTTCTTTGCTTACCTTCTGAATTTTCTATGTGCTGTAATTGTTATAAGGATGCAAATAGTTTCCTGGAGTGATGGGTGTAGGTCTCTTATCAGCTCCAATTATGCAAAATGTTTTCAATTAGCTGTAATTCCCTTTTCTGTCTCCCCCCGGACAAACACAACCAAGCCGGGTCTCTCCGGGAATACCTGCGTGCTGCACAGGGATGGGCTTTCGCTTTCCACATCACCTCCCATCCCAGGAGCGTTAGGATCAGCAAACATGCTCTGCTACTCCCTGTCTTTTTAAAAAGTTATGATGCCCTTAATTACACCATTTCCCTAAAGATTTTCAGTCTTGCTGCTGGCAACTTAAAGGAGGAGATATTAGCTCCATCTTGAGATTCTCAGCAGCAATGGAAACAAATGACTGTCCTGGACTGCAAAGCTTTTTCTTGACCTTATTCCCTTACTGTGCAAAGTCCCAGCAGGTAAGTGCAGTGCTTTGTCCCATCCCAGTAACTACCAAAGCGGGATGTTTTGTTACATGGACTGATGCCTAAATAAGAAATGGCAATTTCTGTGGTGCTGCACGAGGCAGAGAACAGTTGCCAATAACCAAGCAAAATGTTCCTGTAAGCTTTGAGGTGGTCCTGGCTCTGAGGTTACCACCTCCGCGTGCAGCGACGGAGGAGAACAAGGCGAAAGCAGAGGAGGTTCCCGACAGAAATAGCTGTTTGTATGGAGGCTTTGCTGAAAAAGTTGGAAGCCCTATGGATGTGGGTGGTGTATGCTTAGGTAATGCAGAGGAGAGGTACATGCCTTCTGCCTCGTATGGAGAAGATTCCCCTCTTCAAAACAGTGCTGGGTCTCGTTTGCCAACGTACACCCTGAATTATCTGCAGCAGGATGAAATAACTCTGGGTTTAAATGACTTGGTTCCTCATGAGAAGTATTTTGAGGCCCTCTGAACACTACCTCTGTAGTCAGAGCTTACATTTCTCCCTGTTTGGCCTTAAACTGACCTTGCTGCTTGTTTTAAGCCTTATCTTGGCCCTTCATTCCTATAGTTTTCACAGCTGCGGCAGAGTCCATCAGGGAACCGAGGAGGGTTGAGAATAACCTTTTCCAGCACATCGTTGTTTGATTACACAGTTGTACCAGAGCAGCTGAGATTACTGGGTGCAAGGACTGGCTCTGAAAGAAATTCTGGAGTCCAAAGTGAGGTTTTGTAAAAACTAATTTGATGGCTCTACTTTCTGTGTTATTTATCAATCCAGAAGAATTGATGTGGGTCCAGTTTGTGGAGCTATTTAAGCACTGCCGTAGGCAGGCAGCCTTTCTCAGGGAGTGGGCTGGTGGACTGCTGGGCTTGCTCTTACAGCATGCAAACAGGAGCCTGAGCAAGGCATGGCTTTAATGCTGAAAGACGGCATTTCCTAAAGCTCCTGGAATATGTATCCTGCTGGTGACTACCTCCAAATCCCGATGAAGAGCAGAACTGCTTAGATTAGATGAGCCTTAATTTGGGCGAGTGTGGTAAGGGTGCACTGGCTGGTGGTGTGGCACAGGTAATCTGCTTGTCAGGCTGCATTTGCAGTGATGGCTTTATCACTGTGAAAATGTTGATAGTTTCTGGGGCTCTTATTTCAGCATAAATTAGCACTTTTCTTGTAGGACTTGCTCATGCACAACCTGATTTTTGCCAGCAATTTAAAAAGAAAAATAAAAAATATATATACACACACTAGAAACTGATACATGGTGGAGGGAGCAAGGGAGAAAGCACTGAAAGAACAAGGCTTGAATTACATTTCAAGACGATTCTGCCCTGCATTTATCTTGTTCTTCAGATAAGTGGGTGACAGGTTAAGTCTGTCATGGCATGCATGTATGAACCTTGTTCAACCTTTTCAGTTCTTTTCTGGGGAAAAGATTTTCTTTGTACATCACTGTCATTAAAATGTCACCTGCAAATGGGGGCTGTGGACAAGGGCATAGTCTGAAACTGCACCAGGGGAAGTTCAGGCTAGAAATGAGGAGGCATTTCTTCACAGAAGGGGTCGTTAAGCATTGGGATGGGCTGCCCAGGGAGGTGGTGGAGTCCCCATCCCTGGAGGTGGTTCAGAAAAGACTGGACGGGGCACTTAGTGCCATGGTCTAGTTGACACGGTGGTGTTAGGGCAAAGGTTGGACTCGATGAGCCCAGTGGTCTCTTCCAACCAAATTGATTCAGTGATTCTGTGACAAAGGAAAATATCCGCAAGGGAACGTATGGAAACTTGGACCTGTTGCATAGCCAGTCGTATGCAGAGCATCTTTGGTACAGAGAAGACCTGTGAGCACAGGAAAGGCTCATCGGACCCAGCAGAAGACATCCCTATAAGGACACAGGTGAAGGGGACAGTGCGGAGCCATCCTGTCCAAGAGTACTTTGATCAAGGCATTGCCCATTTCAAAGGTCCCAGTACGGCTTGCGTAGCAAAATGTTGCTGCAGTCGCTTGTGTAACCCCACGTCGCAGTGAATTCTTACGTTACTTTGTTTTCTAACTTATTTCTTCTTTTAAGCATTTTACCTTTTTACACTAAAATAACTATTTTTATTCCTATTCAGAATAGTTAAAAGTATACTAAAATAGCTCAAAAAAAGGTTTTAACCTCAGTTGTGCTGGAATACATTGAGCTAACTAGTTTGCATCCCAGGTAGGGGAAGGCTTTTCCCCACGAACACCTCATTGCAGAGTTTGAGAAGAAGGGAAGACTAGAGGCACACGTGCTGCTGGAGCGTTGGCAGGAGGTTAGTCGCTGTTGAGAAAAAGACTGAAGCTTGAACATTTTCAATCTGTTTAACTAATAATCAAGACGTTTACTGTGTTCATATCAAGGGTACAGGCATGTGATTTCAACTCAAGTGAGTTATGTTGGCTTTACCAATGTCTCCTTGTCAGCTGAGCTGTGGGGTAATGCTTTTAGTCATCTCTCATCAGAAGATAGATGTGAGTTGAAGGGGGGTGATTTAATATTCCAGTTAAATCAGTCTAACGGGTAGCTGCTACCAGAGGGATAATCTCCTTCTAACTGCCTCTTCCCTACCTCCAAGGGGCTGTTCCAGAGGACTAAACCACAAGAAACTAGTTGATTGATCAGTTAGGTTTTTAATGTTTTTGAGTTCGAATGCTGAGTAGTTCTTTAAATACCAAATTAAGTTCCTGAACTGGTTCACTGTGGGCTTGGATGAGCAGCAGTACCAGAGCAAGGGAAGGAGCCTTGGGTGCGTGTCTGAGAGACGACATAAAGGGCAGCTGGAACTGCAGCTGAAATGCCCCATCACTCCACCTTCATGTGATTTTTGTGGGAAGGAACAGCTTTATCTAATAATACAAGAATTTAAAAGTGCACTTCATCACCGTTCCTTTAACTGGCTGTAACTTCTTCTTAGTTTTGTTTTAATTCCTACCTTGTGTTTTTGGTTATGTCAGATATTCTGAAGGTTTTTGTGCAGTTTTAATGAGAAGGTAATTGTTACTGCTTGGTAAAATTCTGGAAATAAAACTGTTAAAACTTGGAGGCTCAATAAAATAAGCATAAACAGTCGTTTTATTATGAAGCTTTATCTCCTGACAGACACCTTTTTTGCTTGATTAAGATATTCACAAGATTTGAACTTGCGTCTTTCCTGATAAATATGGATGCACATTAAAAAAGATTGGAAAGTTTTCTTATTTCTCTTTCCATGCCATGAAGTACAACCTTCATTCAGGAGGTGGGGCAGGGAAAAAAAGAGTATTTGTGGGTTTTAGGGTGAGGGATCTCTACTATATTCAGCCCTGGAATATTTGAGTTTCCTTTAATTGCCCCTTGCTGCTGTGTTTCCAGTCCCCATGGTAATTTCTTCCATCTCTGCTTTGGGGGGCTGGCCCAAAGGCCCAAATCCATATGACTGGGATGATCTTCCCCTCCCTTTCCTGGAGCCTACATATATATTTGTTTAAATGTCACTTGGCTAAAATGTCAGGAGCTCTAGCACTTGTACTGATAATCAGCAGAGGATTTGCCAAATTCATTGAGTTTCGCCAGGCTGAAGGGAAATGTGGGGTAGGTGAATATAAGGAAAAACTTCAATTTGAACTCCAAGCACCTGATTTTCAATCAACAGTTCTGGTCTTGGTTTTCCATGCTGCTGTGTGCTTTTGTGACTCCTTTTGTTTTGTATTGATCTACTTGGGTTAAGGACTAAGTTGGGCAATTTAGGCAAGCATCCTTGTTTTCATCCATGTGAATTAGCAGAAGGAAGGTTTTTCAGATTGTTTTGTACCCGTATAAAACACAGCTGTGCTTGTTTTCCTGAGGTCCATTCAGTGGATCTTAAAAGCATGAAAAAGGTTTTTCAGATTGTTTTGTACCCATATAAAACACAGCTGTGCTTGTTTTCCTGGGGTCCATTCAGTGGATCTTAAAAGCATGAACAGATACTGCTAATTTTTTAGTCTGGTGACCCCGTCATTGAGGAGGGGGAAAAAAACTATCGTCTCAGATGCAACTTTGCTGAGATTAAAGGCTAATGAAGATCTCTCTTTGCAGAAGGAATGGATGGCAGTGCTGAACTCTTGTCCTCATGTGGCATCTGTCAGAGGTGTACGGGCTACTTCAGACCTCGTGTCCGTAAGACACTGGAGTATCTCGGTATTACTCAACCTCAAATGTGTAAACTGTGATTGCTGCTCTCTGGTCTTGTTTAAATGAAAGCGAGAACTTGAGGCAGCAGATCAGCAGCTTGAGGAATGTGCAGGTGCGTAGTGCAACCAGGAATCGTCCTGGTGTGATCCTGGTAATTCCACAAAGCTGCAGTATCTCTGTTGGCATTGCCGGTTACTTGTCTAAGCCCAGCATACGGGACCATTATGTCTGGGCAGGTTCTAGTATGCTCCGACCGAGTGACTCAGCCCTGGTATTCTCCATTTTTTTTTGTCTTGGAGTCTCATAATGATCAATGTGAGATTTCATCTGGAGTCTGAGCTCTTGTTGACTGTCTTCTCTTGACCATTAAGTGTGTGGCGGTATTTCTGGTCTAGCTTCTTGGGAAACTTTTGCAAAAACACATAATGAATCTTTACTTTCCTTCTTGAAAAGAGTAAGAATTCAAACGTTGTTCTTAACCAGGGAAGGCAGGTACTGAGGGTCCTGTCACTGTATGATGTCTCCTGGCATCCAGGTCTGTCATACTGTATTAACAATATTTTTGTGGTAGGTTTTAAAATAGTATTAGGCATTTGTGCTGCTTCTCTTAATATTTTTTTTTCGTGTCACAAGTTTCTGCCTAGCTGTCCTTCAAATCTGAGGTACCACATAGCCTCGGTTTTGTAATTCTACTGGGCATACCGATTTTCTTAATGGTACAGAAGTGAAACATCATAAAAGTGTTGAAGCATCATGGTCGCATATAAGGACGGAGGACAGAACAGAGGTATAACCCCAAAGCTGGGACGGCACCAGCAGTTTGCAAATTCAGACAGCAATGATCAATTATAACAGCAGAACTGGGGACAGCTGGGATGTGAGCTTACACAGCCTTGGGGTCGTCACTACCTCAAAGTTGGTGCCAACCTAGTTGGGGTTTTTGCACCCCTCTTGCCTCCCCCCACCCCAGCTACTTGGAAAGCAGTTATTTAGATCCTCTTCCAGGCGTGCAGGGTTAAACTAGCCCTGCTTTTTACATACCTGCTGAAGGGTTAGAGTCTTTTTCCTCTGAAACGAGAGAATTTGAAAAAGGTCAACTTTGAAGCATTGTTGCACAGATAACTTTGCAGAGCTGTTGTCACAGTAATTCACCAGGAGAATCGAGAGACAGCGGCACCACACTCTCGCCTTGGTGACTTCCCCGGAATAGCTGCCGAGGGCTAGTGCCGCCTTCTTTGTTTGCAAAATGACTTCTTCGGAGCCCTCGATACTTTTTTTTTTTTTAAAAGACATGAACCTGTAGAACAGCTGTGCAGCTAACTTGTAGACTCCAAAACCTGATGGTTTGAGCTACCAAGCTTGTAGCTGGCCAGCTGGGCAACATCTGTCTTCTCACATCTGGCTACTGCAATGCCTGTTTTTTCTGCCCCTGAAGTTTGTACCAGGATGCTGTCATTAATTTAGAATCTATGTTTACAGAGTCGCAAATATAAATAATTTACAGTAGGCGCTTGGTTAGAGATCTAGCTTGTAGGTGTGTTGTGGAGGTTGCTTTTTCTTTCCAGCTAAATAAATCATCTACAAGACTCTGGCTGGTTTCCTTGTAAGATTTCAGTGATGCAATCTAAAAATAAGGAAGCAGAATTTTTACTAACCTGAAAATTGTAATTTCTAAAGGTATTTAGAAATTGATTCCATTCGTTCTGGATTAATTGGTAAAAACAACAAAATGGCGAACCAAAACCTGAGAGAACTGGTGTTGGTGACCTGCAGCAGTTCCTGCCTCCTCTTTCCCCTACCCACGCGTAAACACGGTGTGTGCAGGCAATACCAACCTCATTTGCTACCTGAGTGGTCGTTTTTATGGCTAGATTTAGGGAAATAATTTAATAACCAAATCTAATTTGGACTAAAGCATTCATTAAGTGGAGAGCTGATCAGCTTATCCGTGACGGTTTAGAAAAGTAAGTATAGCCTACTATGAATTTTCTTAGTGTTTTTTCGTTTGGTTTTTTTTTTAATATTAACTAGTGCATGAAGCTTCTTTCTTGCTGATTTTATAGTATTTTAATTTGAGGTCCGCTTTTTGGTTGATGGAATAAATTCCAAGAGAGGTGCACACCATTACATGTGTATGTACAATTTGCAGCTCAGAAGTTAAGGTGGAATAACATGAATGCAAATGTTCCTGATTCACAAGGGGAGCTGGCTTCCTTCCTCTTCCTGTAGCAAGGGTATATCCTAGGAAGAAATTTCTGTATCTGTACTTTAAGCATTTAAAAGTTTTCTCATACAGAATTTTATTTGCCACAAGATTGGACATGAAAATGCACATGAGTGATTCATTTATTGGAAGCCTTCAGGGAGTGATCCAATTTGCAGCTGACCCAAGCGTGGCTTTCTGTTGCGAGGAAGGGAGATGCCTTGCAGAAGGACCTTTCCTTTGGAAAAATACCCCAAGAAACACAAGGGTGACGCATTAGAGGTGTAAAGGTCATCTGCGTCCTTGCGTTTATGAACTACACAGTTTGATATTTTTATTTTTTTTCGCTGTAAAATTTTTTCACTGTACTGTGTAAAAGGTTGGGAAACTGTACAAGCTTGGTGCTGTAGAACTGTCAGGGATGTTAGGAAATTGTGATGGTTGAATAGACGGACAAAGCTGATGGGGGGTTTGGAGGCAAATACATGTTTTCATTACTGTGACTCGCTTTTTTTTTTTTTCCAAATTTTGAGAGTGGTAATAGAAGTGGCTTCCCCCCCCAATGTGCCACTGAGCCTAGAAGTATAAGCAATCACTGTCTTCATAGACCTAGGAACAAGAAAATTGTCTTTTAAATCCTGTTAATTGTTCAGAGCGCAGTTCTGTTGTTGCCGACCTATTTGAGCCCCGTGTACGGGGCTTTTAGTTAGCAAGAGGCTAAGGACAGGGTGTAGACAATGTTAAGTTTAGTGTATTCAAATGATGTTGAACTTGTGGTCCCCTGTTCAGTATGATTTGATGTGTTTGATGCCAATGTTGAGTTAGACTTTTTTTTTTTCAACTGACTAGATGGCAGAGTCCTCCTAATAAAAAAGTGCCTCTTTCTCTAGCTGAAGTGTTGAAATGACCGTACTCAGATAAAACTGTTTTGTGGCAAACAGAAGGTGATTCAGAGGACTACACCGGTGCTGATCTCATAACAAAGCTAATTAATCTTTTTGAATTAAATGCCCCTTAAAATTAAGCATGATAAAGACTGAAGGATTTTTTTTTTTTTATGATTACTTTTAGAGGGCACTGCTGTAACACAGAGAACTTTTACTGTGTGTTTTCTTGCGTGGAAGTGAGCAAGCAGAGCTACTTAGGATGTTGATCGTATGTTTATATACTACAGCGGCAGAAAATGAGAAATTAAATGAGCAGTTGACAGATGCACTGAGAAACGAGTGCTTGGGACAGCGCAGGAATGGAACCGGCATGTTAATTTTTCAACTTCAGGTTTTATTTTAGGTGTGCCGGTGTCTGAACTCGCTGCAAACTGGGAAGTGTGAGGACAGGAGAGTACATCCAGATTGCTGCCGGTTTACCGCTCGGCTTTGCAAGTAAAAGCAAGAGCCTTTCAGGCTTACTGCGGTTTTATTTTTATTCGCAGCAGGCAATTGCATAGGAAGATGAGGTCGAGAAGCTGCAATATTGATCAGACTGTCTTCTTGGCAACCTTGTTCATGGCAACTTTGTGGAGCTTAGGGTAAATGGCGTATTAGGGCTGTAGAAAAAGAATAAAAGGAAGGTTACCGCTGGCCCTTCTTGGCAGCAGTAGCTGGATGCCTTTTAAAAACAGATTCTGTTGTCATGGAGCTGCTGAATCCAAGGCTGGTTTCTGGCACCCTGATTTTCTCATGGCAAAAACCATCGTCCTGTCCTAGCCTTCGGGGGAAAAGAAAGAAATAAAGGCAGTAGCCTTGGCAGCACTTGTCTATTATTGCAGCTAAATGAGTGAAGTGCAGTGGGAAAGAGACCAAAGGGAAACCTTTTCTTCACAGAGAATCCTGATTTTTAAAGCTGGCATCCACTGTGGTCTGCAAAATATCCTTTATAAGAAGGTGTTTGCATTTGGAGAAGGATTTTGAATAGTTTATACAGAAGTTGCTTTCCTCTGAGTCAGCGATGTTTTGAGGTTGAAAGAGAGACCTGAATTCCTAATCTCCAGGTTTTTGGAAGGTCTTCCAGTAGCAGTTGGTTTGGTTTTTAAAGCCCATTTTCCTCTTCTAAACTTCAGATACAGTCAAACTGTTTTACACATTTATTTATCATTTCCTGAAGTGGTCAGTAATGTACAAACAAAGATATTTATTAATTTATTTGGCATTGATTATGTTAGTTTAACACTATGTTGCTTAGTTGAGCTTTTTGCTATCTTAGAGGGTGGTATTTTGATTGCATAGAAATATTCATGCTTGACTTTATGGTCAAAAAGTATATTCCACTTCCTGATGAGATTTTTTTTTTTATTATTCTTGGATAGTTCCAGTGACTGAAGTTTAAAAACTTACTTCGTTTTACTTTTGTTTTATGAATTTACTGAAACCTAGAAGGACGTGATGACAGAAGTTGTTAGGTGTTTCCGAAGCAGAAAAGAAGTGAGCCTGTGTGCTTTTATTTCTAAATATTTTAAATATTTAAATACTTGTATATAAATAATATATACATATTTTAAAGGCAGGAAAGGATGATTACTCCATGTCAGAAAGCATCTATAGGTAAGCTTTTCTGCTAGAGATGTGTAAACTCTTGGGGCTGAAGAATTTGCCCTTCCTGTCATTCCTTAAGAGTCAGCTCTTCTGATACTACCTAATTACTGTTATTTGAAAAGTTTCTGGCAGCTAGTGAAGAAAATCTCTGCATGTTAAGTATCGCATAGTAATTTCTCTTGCTTCACCTGCCTGTTTGTGTCCTGGCTGCTGGCGCTAGCGGCTGGGGGGGCGCGGGGTGGAGGTC
>NW_009596610.1:56198-102546 GCF_000690535.1 Cariama cristata
GTTCAGGTGGGCCTTACTGGTAGGGCCCCAGGGTAGGGCGTTACAACTGTTTGAAGTTACCAGCCCCAAAGCAGGGTTATTTTCTGTCCTCCTGGTGTTTTAGGCTGCTCGCAAAGAGGGATCTGTGTTGAGGCACTAAGCTGAGCAGGAGCGGTAGAAGTACGCGTGTGTTCGGTTCTGCAAAGTCTACGTCGGGCCAGTGACCTCGAGCAGGGATGTAATGAACACCTCGGGGCTGCTGCGGCGTTTCTGCAGCGAAAAAGCGTGGGAGCCCTGTCATTTCAGGGCTTGTTTGCATAAAGAGGGAAGCCCTTGTCCTTGGGAGTAGCCACAGATCTGCAAGTATAATTGTCGAATAATAAAGGGACCTTGGGAGTCAAAACTTGGAGTTTGGAACAGCCTTTGGAGCCCTTGCAAATTCTTTTCTACAGGCCCTTGGATGGTGGAGTTGTGAACACCAGTCATTTGTGCAGGACTGTTTTTTGTCTGTTGTACTCTTTAAAGCATCATGAAACTCCAAAAGAAGACAGATTTCTTCCAACATTGCCCTGCAATCTTGCGTTGTGTTATTTGCTCTTTCTATACAAACCCTTAAAAACGTTACTAAAGTGTATGTAGGTTTATAGCATTTAATATCAGTGCCACAAACATAAAAATCAGAACATTCTAAATGTTAAAAGTTTATGTTTAAGTAGTCTCTTGATTAACACTACTTTGAGGTTGTTTTTACCTTGAAATTAATGCTAAAAGAAGATGATTTCTTGGTTATGACAGCCTAGAGTGTTTATCTGCTAGTGAGTGAAACTTCCCTGTAGACACTTGTCTTCTCAATTTAGTAACATGTATTTCAAAATCTGTTTCGTGACATTATCTGGACCATAATAAAGTTTTAATTTTTCCTCTTTGTAGTAACACTAACCTTTTTCAGTCTGTAAGACTGCATGAAAATTCAGGAGCTGTGACTATGTGGGATACGAAGAGTCTGCTTTATTTTAGCATTAGGAACATTTGGGACAGGTTTTTGACAGTGCTAAAATTTGTAATTATAGTGTGTCGTCTTTAATTTTTTACTCATTAAACAACTAATTTAAGTCTTAGAAATTCGTTCTGTCTGAAATTCTGCAGTTCTGGAGATGCTGCACTATTTTTTTTTATAACAACAAAGTGACCAAATTGCTGCTTTAATTTCAAATTTTGACTTTAATTGTTGAGTTGTACATAGTTCTTCCAGAAGAGTTAAAACAGTCCCAAAGCAGCAGAAGGGAAGAGAAGTGTGGGTCTGATAACAATTGCCATAATTTAGACCTCTTCCTTTAAACTTTGCTCATAAGAGAAAGTTTTTATCTTCCAGGAAGGAAGAAGATAGTTTCTTTGCAGTTTCCCGTATGTTCATCAGGCAGGTTTTAGTTTGCTGTGGTGCTAGATTTGTATTTGAAGAATTATAGTGATGAGAAGGTGGGAGTGGTGGTGGAAGCCAGTGAATTGTCCTGGAAGGTCAAATGAAGCCTTTGGTTGAAAACTTGGCATTTCCTTCTAAATCCAATTGTTTGCTAAGGTGGGAGGAATACTTTTCATGGACAACTTAGTTCTTCAAGAGCAGGACTGGTGCCTGTGGTAGGTTGAGAACCTGTATACCAGTCCCAGCATAAAGCACCCTGCGATGGTGGGAATACTGGAGAAGCTCTGGGGGAAATGACTGACAAACTGGAAAGGGCACGGCATGAACACACAGCACCGACGGTACTTGCCTTTCTGCTACGGTAAATCCAGGGAAGAAAAAACAAACCCCAGTCTTTGTTAAAGAGGTTTGTGCTCACTGGAGTTTGTATTGGAGAATTTGCCAGGGCCCAAGACCGCAGAGCAGAACAACTTCTGGGTGGAAATATGTAAGAATTTAACCCTGACATAGAGTAACGGTAGCATGTTGAGGGTGGTTATGCTGCTACTTAGTCTACTTTTGTTTTGGTTGGAAGATCTTAAAAAAAAGACCGCGTGGTTGCAGAAGTGATGTTTGGAGGGAGGAGGGGACCAGCCCTGCAGTGGCTGTGTGACTTTGTGCTGGGTTGACTTGGGAGCAGAGAGGTGGCTTCAGGATGCTGGAGCTAGCAACGTGGGCAGGTGGGGATGGGGCATGGTCTCCCCTTTCCACTGGTGTGCAGCTTTAGGGTGGGTGACTTTGTGATGGTAGGTGAGATGCCTTTAAAAAAAAAAAGAAAAAGTTCCTGTAGGTATAAAGAGCTGCCTTGATCCAGGATGGCCCTACAGGTGCAGTCACACAAGCTGGGTTGGGAAGTGGAAATGAAGCATGCGAGATCTGCAACATGATCCTTTTTGAAGGATCAGAAAAGACGATGGGAGCTTTGGTCAAGGTGTAGTTACTGCTTATATGAATTTTTTCCTCTCTATCTTGGCACAATTTGTTTTACAGCTGAATACGCGTTCCCTCAGAGCCCTCTGGACTTGATTGTTCTTCTTTCTCTGCATGACAAAGAAGGTGGATTTATTCTGAAGAAATATTTCCATGGCTGCCACTTAGAAAATTGTTCCTATGTTCTTCTGTTACAACTTGTTTTTTTTTCTATTTTGTTTTATAGACACAGATGAGGACACAGTGAAAAGGTGTTTCGCCACGTTTGAAGAGAAGTTCTTCCAAACCTGTGAGAAAGAACTTGCCAAAATCAACATTTTCTATTCAGGTAAGGTGCTTATTTGTGTATATTTGTGGAAAATACAGCAACACAAAAAGAGTCTGAAGCTCCCAAACTTTCCGAATAACCACAGTGGTCATGCAGGTCTACCATCAGGTAATTGTAGGGCAGATTTATATGGGAAACTGCTCTGGTTTAATCACAGACGTAGAGCTAAACCATGGTATTCGGAGGGAGAATGAAGGGCAGGTTGTTTCATTGCTTTACAATAGCATCCTACTGAACTTCATGAAGATGCTCTTAAACTTAAGTGGTAGCTTACATACAGGGCACAGTTTCTCAGTTTATCCATGGTGGCAGTCTCCTGTGCATGTTTTAGGCGTGCTAAGCTTCCTAGCTGGTGTTCCCTGAGCTTGTGCAGGAATAGCTATCATGGACTTCCCTGTGTATGGTTAACTTGATCATCTCGATCTGTCCAACAAGTTTTTAAACACTTAACTCTTACTTAAACTCTTGCAACTTTCTGGAGTAGATCAGCCAGCAGCAATTTGTATACAATCCTATTTAGTAAATTGAGTAAAAATGTCATGGTGGTAAGAGTAGGGATTCCTAGGGGTCATAGGTCAGTGCTGTTCTTTGTTGTTTTCCCTGAGAAAGTTTGCTTTCCCATCCTGTGTTTTGAAAATAAACTTTAGAATGGGATAATTGGAAATTCACCCTGTAATATTGCTACAAAAGGCTTAGTAATCGTGTGCTCCGGTTCCACCCACCATTACACTTCAACTGGTTTTCAGCCTCTTTTGGTAAGGTTTAAAATGGGATTTTCAACTAGAGAAGTGTTTCTATATGGATGCAATGATGCGTTGACTTCTGCTATACTATCTTTTAACAAGTTCATTTATTAACTTGGTGCTATAAACAGGCTTTTGCAGCACAATATGGTAGCCTTTTCTATTTCTGATTTTAATCTGATAACAAAGTTGAATTGTGCATAATATTTTAGTAACCATCAGGCGGTGACTTTATTGCTAGCTCTTTTATTGCTAGCAGAATCTGGGTTGTGAACCTGCAGACAGCTGAAGGCATAATCGATGCAATAACTGTACGCCACAGCTTGCCTCTCCATTCAGCTTCCATCTAGGGAAATAAATCTTTTTTGGGCTGGCTGTACCTGCTCTTCTGACTCCCTGGAGCAGTGATGTTTTGTGTAGCCAGAGCGGGTGTCAGGACAAGGGCAAGGGGCAGTTTGTAGGTAGAAGCAATATGTTTTATTAGGCCAGTTGGGTTTTATGCTTTACAGGCATTTTCCTACATGCCATTCATATGTACCTAACTCAGAACAATTGTTCTGTTTTGTTCCCCTGTGAGATCTTCTGTTTCTCTCCCAGGTCTGAGGTAAGGCTTTTGTGCTCAGAAACTTGTCTTACTTTTCTAGTTATATCTACCTGTATACTACGAGCTAGACTCTCTGAAGGAAGTTCTGTCAATTTAGATGCACAGTACAGATTATAATTTTCTCTAATGACCTGCTAGCACACGTGCACCCACATATACGCACCCATTCCAGCATTGTTTAAAATGGCATTAATAATATAGGGTAGGGTTTATTCAACTTGCTGTCATTTCAAAAAGTTATAGGAGAGAATACATATAATTTGAAAATCTCTTGTGATAAGATTAAAATAAGTCTTTTATTTGAAGAAGAGTGACATGACTTAATAGTATGGAAACCTTTTATTAGGGTTATTAATGTAAAGCTACATCAAGAAATGTTCCATTGGTGGTTCCTTTTCTTGATCATGACAGAAATTTGTCACATCGGACCCTGTTGTAACTCCAGGCATGTGTTGGCTTGGATTCTGACCTAGTACATCCTATTTATTACAGACTGCTTATATGGCTTATTACATGCTTGTCTTTACAGCAATAAATATTGTCTGTTTTCAAGAAAGCTAAGCTTTCTGTTGATCTCTGCTTCGTTTCCTTGTCGTCTTTCCCTGCACTGAGGGATCCTCAGCGAGCGTTACCAAGGATTGCCATGGCATGGACAACCCTGTCCTCTTGGGATGGGCAGCTCCCGCACCCCAGCTCCTCGCTGGAGCGCTCGGGGTTGGAGCCCCTGCTGCAAAATGCCTTTACCTTTTGCTGCGTGCTCAGGTCATCGGCTCTCATCAAACATCATCTCAGTTCTCCGGACTGTTATCCCAACTTGGTAGGAAAGAAAACGGCCATTATCTAAATCAAGTTTGATAAACAGTTTGTGGTTATTTGCACTATGCTCAAGAAAGATCTATACTCAATTGAAAGAAAAAAGAATAGGAGTAAAATTTTCTGATGTGCCAGTAGAGGAATGCCTGTCCAAGTGCTAAAGTTTTATTTGTGGCCAGTTTTGGTTTGTGTTTGTGATTTTCTAGAGGGGAGGTTTGTTATATTTTAAATTAGCATCATCAGGATCTACTTGGGATACTGTTTAGCTAGTAACATTTTTGTGGTTAATTTAAGAGCTGGTTTTATTATTTCTAGGAATCCATGGCTTTAACTTGGTAAGCAAAATGTTGAAGATAATATGTACAAGTAGGAAAAAGGAGGAGTGCTAAAAGAGCCTGCCTAAAATGCCCCAAGCCCTGAACTGGGTTGCTGCAAGGAGGTGGGGGCTGTTTGATTACCTCCTGTCTGGTGAAACAGGTTTTGACCATGACCATGATAACTGGAACTTGGGGGGAAATTTTACTAGCTCCTTAGTCTGATCATTTGTTGTTTGTTTTTTTGTTTTTCCGTGATTCTTATGTACGAACTTTTCTTTAAAACTTGGAATACTGAGTCTAAACCAACTTGGAATTGCACAGTTGAGGTGATAACACTTTAGATGGTGGGTTTTAATCAGGACCTAAAAGGATTTTGGGGGCAAAGCTGCTTCTTTTTAGCAAGCACTTTTGTTGAAGTCTGCCTCAGATGGTTTTAGATTTCTCCTTAGTCTTTGCTGTGAGATGACACTTTGGCTGAGGACTCAGAGGGCATTGGGTCATGCAAAATGCTGCAGCACGGCAAGAATGGTTCCAGTTTCTAAGTGTATGCTGCTTTTTTCTAACTCTTTTGAGTGGCATGTTTTTAAAAGTCGCTTTTTGGAGTGCTAAAGTGCTAAATTAGTGATAGTAGTGAATGTCTTTCCAATTATTTCTCAGTATGTTGCATACTGAGAAATTAATTTCTACTCTGCTTTGCTGTTTCCCTAGGCGATTCCCTAGAAGGTTTTAAGAATAGCAGCACACGTTTTGTCTTATTTTGCTTCTGCAATGAATCTTGATGATAAAATCGTACCTTAAGGAGATAAAATGATTTGTGGACTGGGTAACTGGAGTCAGTGGAAGAGAGAGGGCAGGAGGGAGAAGAAGGTGGCAGGGCTGTCCTTTCTCAGGAGTGGCAGGTCCTTATGGGACTGCAAAGCCTCATCCTCAGAGGACTGCGGTCCTCCCCTATGGATGGAGAGGGCTGTATAGAAGACGGCACGTGACTCTTTTCTGCAGTGCGTAATTAAGAAGAATGTTTGTATTTGGAGATGATGCTTTTTTATGGATGTTGCTTTGCAAACACAGGAAAATTGCAGCAGTGGTTTTATAACTATGGTTACCTATAACCTGTGGTATTAGGCTGATGGATTTAAGATTTCTTTGGACACAGGGATAATGGAACAGTGCTTTCAGGTGAAAGATGTAAATTTAAACTCTTCCATGTTTAATAATTTGATCCAAAAGAAATCTCAGTGTATCACAGATGGTTTAATATGACGTTTTGAATGTAGAGAATGAACTTCTGAGTTTTATTTATATGAAGGCTTTTGGTTGTAACAGCTACTCTAACAGCTACTTGTTACTTCTTCCCGAGGGAGTTCCCAAAGCGGGGGGGGGAGATGATTGTTCTTGGAGTCTGACCTCGTGTGTGTTAAATATTCTGTGGCTGGGGGCAGACAGTTCTCACTGTGGGCTGCATTGCCTCTCTTCGGTGGAGTCCTTACAGCTGTAAAAGCTGTCAGAGAAGAGTTGTCCTTTCCTGTCTTTATTAAAGTAACAAGTTTTAAAAAGTTTATAATCATGAAAGTTAGAGAGAGTTTCAGGCTTTTCCATACTTGAGTTTTCTATATTGATCCCCATTTTCTGTTTGGAAAGGCATTCTCCTTCTGGAAAGTATCTTATGCAGAGCACTGTAAAATTATTTACAGAGGAGTTTTGCTCGTAAAATTAACCAGAATTGAATAAGGCTGAGGAAAAGGTCAGAATTGCTCCCATGAGAGTAAATCTTACTGGAGTGGGGGGGAGCAATTGAGAATTACCATTTAAGTTGTTATGTAGGATACTAATAAAGAGAATTAACTTGACAGGCAGGAGACTGTCAGGCAGAGCTTTGGGTGGTGGAGGGAGCTTGGGGCTCGGTGGTTTTGGGTGCAGTTGTGTGTGTTGTGCTGGGTGGGGGTACCCCCAGCTCCCAGCTGCCTGCTCCAACCCCATGAACCTGCTCAGCATCTTCCTGACCAAGACCAGCACCCATGGTCTGCAACGGGGCTTATCGACAGAGATGCCAAAGCTGTGACTGAAGCTGTAGTGGGGGAGAAAAGCCTGGGGAGAACTAGTTGTACAGAACAAAGAGAAAGATAATGGTGGCAGTTATGCTGTTTTTAGCATTAAAAGGTTGTTATTTAGCCAAGAAGATTATTTTCAGAAAGTACATAAAGCGGCATGTTTTCAAGGAACACCTTTGTCCTACTTGAGATGTGGGAAAGTACATAAAGCAGCATGTTTTAAAGGAACACCTTTGTCCTACTTGAGATGTGAGGAAGAGAGACTGACTCGTTCTGCAAACACATCAAAATGATATTTAAATTCAGGTTGACTGTCCCTTTAATCAGTAAATAATGAGGCAAGGCTTGTAACCTGCGTGAGCCTAAACTGAGGAAAAGAGGGATAAATTATTACAGCGGATCCTGTACAGCAGTGAGTAGCGTTGTAATTCCTGATCAAAGCAGAAGCTGTGTTTGTCTGTCACCGGGAGCTTGGCACTGGGGTTGCGTGGCTCTCTGAGCAACAAAATTCAGCGTCACATTTGAAGTGTGCTGTTTGTTTTGGGTTTTTTTCTTTGATTTCCTTACTGTCATGTAAAAAGATAGTAAACATGTAGTCAGTAGTGGGTGCACAGGTATGAAAAGCGCTTTGCTTACTAACTGTCAAGTTTCATAATATTGTCGAACGGGTTTTTTTCTAATGCTTTTTGTGCATTTGCTTTATTTGAGACAGGCGAGCAATTTTCCTTTGCGTTGCAAAGTAGATGTGTGGTCACTGCTTTGGTATTTGGATGAGACCCTATCTGCCTGGCTGCCTCCAGCTACGGCTCTGCCAGCATGGGGGGGCCTGACCCTGCCTCCCTGGGCTGGTTTATAGCCCCTAGGTACAGGCAGCAGCTGCGCAGGTTGGGCTTCTTCCATCCCTAACAGGTTATTCATACGGTCCTGGAACGAGCATCTTCTAGAAATCGGATCTGGAGTGGAAGCTGAGAGGTCTGAGTTCATGTCTAATGCTGCTGAAGGAACAGCCCCTTGATTTTGCCTGTATTAATTAAGACCTGTTTGACATAATGGTGCCTTTTTTTTTTTTTTGGAGAATGTATGTGTTTTACATAGGAGTGCATTAAAACCTTTAATGAAAGGGGGCTTCATAAAAAAGAAATAGGCAGAGTTGTTGAATTTAATGCTTGGTGGGGGAAGGCCATGCAGTAGGTTATTCAGTGCAGTGCTTTCTACCCACAGGCATGTTATTTGAGGAAAAGGTATAGTGCTTTTTACAGGCTCAGTAGGCAAGTTGCTATCCTCTCATCTGATTTATTTTTATTTCCCCCCCCCCCGCCTTTCCTTGCTAACAGAAAAACTTGCAGAAGCTCAGCGCAGGTTTACTACTCTTCGGACTGAGTTACAGTCAACTTTGGATGCACAGAAAGAAGCCAGTGGGGCTTCCACGCTGCAGCGACGCAGAAAGCCGGTCTTCCACCTGTCCCATGAAGAGCGTGTCCAGCATAGGAATATCAAAGATCTGAAATTGGCCTTCAGCGAGCTCTACCTCAGCCTCATCTTACTGCAGAACTATCAGGTACCTGCAAAAAGAGGTGTTTTTACAAAACCCTACATGTAAATGTCTCTATGCTTTGTGTATCCTTGAGTTGCCTCATTCAAACTAGGTTTTTATTTCTTTTTTTTTTTTTTTTATTTTGGGGTTCCTAAACATTTTTAAAGAAAAGGCAGGTGCCTAGCAGCTAGCAGCGTACGTCTCGTTGCTTTTGGTTGAGCTAGAAATGCTAAGCTGACCTACAGAAGGACCTTCCTTCTTTTTTCTCTTCTGGGCTGACTGACCCCCGCACCCTTGGCTCAAGCATGGCCAGAACATGAAGTCACATCGAGACCTCCTTCTTCTGTAGTGTGTTGTTCTGTGCAGGACTGGAGCTGGCAAGTTGGGGAAGAAGCTCTTTTATCTAATATTTGTAATGAAACTTGAAATGCTAACGTACTGTTTCCTCTTGGCGTTACCATGGTAGTGACTGTGACCTTGCTATATCAGAATTTCTTGTTAAAACATCCATTTAAAAAAAAAAAATGTTTTTAATTCTGTGGGATAAGGGCTCGTTTGCCTTGAAGTGTGAAAAAACAAAATCTTTAGTTGTACTTGGATTTCTGGCATGAAAGGGCATGGTAAATATTGCAGACCCTGATCTTGTTGCAAAAATCTTGAAACAAACATCTGAAACTCTTTTAAGATCTTTTTTGCTGGGCTAGCTCTTTTGGTGTTAAATACTCTGAAATGCTTTTAAATGTCTTACTGAGAGGATTTTTAGCTTGTTAAATAAGAATGTTTAAGCTTAAATTCACTACATGTGTGTTTAGATCTTTACCGGTCTTGTACAGGAGAATTTTATTAAATGAAATTCTCCGTAAGAATTAATTGAATACTGCTCTGCAGTATGGACAAAACTTACTCTTCCAAATTTCTGAGTGTTTGTACCTCTCCTAAAGTGCTGTTATGTCTTAGAGCACGTGTCCGGAAACTATTTACGAGTTTCTCGATAAAGCCCTTTAACTATTAGAGATAGTTTCTAGTTCAAAATCCTGGGAAAGGCAGAGTATCTGTAGCTTTTCAGGAATGGAGTGAAGCAGTATTACCTGCTGTGATTTCTTCATTTATTTTTTTTTTTTTTTAAAGAAGAAAGCTTTTACTCTTTGTTGCAAAAAATCACTTCTGAGGCTTGATGAATTTAAATAGGGCATGATATAGGTCATTCCATTGGAAAATCTTTTCCTACTATTCATCAGTGAAGAAAGACATCTTGCACACTTATTTTTGCTTTTTTCTACCACGAGTCCAGGTCCATTTTATGTACACTAAATATTGATGTAAAACCCATCTGGATTTGGTAGCTTTCACAGTTTCCAAAAGGAGCAGAGCTTCTTTCTACAATGTAACTTCAAAGAGAGAATGAGAAAAACTAGTTCAAATTGGTCTTGAAGTTGAGGACAAGGAATACAAGTACTAAAACACATAAAACCAAATCCCGGAACACTACTCTTAATCACTTTTGAGCTTAGAATGTAAGAACTAGGATTATTCAAGTTCTTGCAGTTTTGGAGAGGATAAACTGTAGCCTGGTGGGAAGATGACATAGCTGAGGCCTTCATGTAGGAGGTAAAGTGAAGTCAACAGTGACATTATAAATATGAAACTATGACTTTGATGAAATGCTGGAGTCTTCAGTTGGGTTACTAAGAAAAGAAAATCCATGTGAAGTAAATTCCTCAGTCTGGTAGGACTGAAACAAGAACAAAAGTTGAATGCATGTGTTCATTCCTAAGGTACATGAACCAAACGTCAAGTGTAACTATAACTTGTCTCCAGGGCAACTGTTACCTGTTTAACTTACCAATGATAAAACTTCTGATAAAATTAATTGATTGTTAACAGTGATGTATCATTCTAGAGTGTGTACATATGTAAATAAATCTATTTACTTGAAATACTGGGTTTTAGAACCAACAAATCTTGAGAAATTAAGTATATAGTATTTATTTACATACACTGTATATAATATAGTCCATTTATCGGGCAAATATAATGGAGACTGAATCAGTCTTATTAAACTGCTGTGCATTTGCCTTGCTGGTGCATTTCGTAATATGCTTGTAGATGAGCAAAGATTTTTGAGTCCACTGTTTGATTCGACTTGATCTTGCATTATATTGTTGTATAAGTTGCACTGTATGGTTTTTTTTCACCTTTAATTACAAAACATACCATTAGTTGATTCACTTCAATGAGTTTGATTAGTATCCAGCAGAAATGGAAGTCAGGCTTGGAGAAAGCCCCTCGCCAAATGAAAGTATTGCGAATAGCAAGAATAGCAAAACATCTGACTGCATAAATGATATTTGAGTGTTCTGTTCCACAGTTCCTTGTCAGAAGTACCACTGTAACCAATAGTGTTTTTATCATGCACTGTGGGGTTGCAGAATTTTTGCAGCCAGAGGATGAAATGCCGCTGGAAAGGTTCTAGAGTGTCTGGTGTAACCATGCTCCAACCGGCCCAGGCACACCAGAGATTGGGCTGTGATTGCACGCATGGCAGATAAAGTGGTGTGTTAGTTCAGGCTACAGAAAAATCTCTGACCAAAATCATCATTTTGTTGCATTTTTTTAAATTTCAGATTTCTGAAAATAGTGATCTGCTCTCCCTGGAGTGAAATGCTGGCTTTTCTAATAGAAAGTAATTAGTCTCTTGTCTGCAGTAATGCAGATCGTTAATGCGTTGACTTCCTGCTCCTGTCTCCCTAGCCTTATTTCCCCACCTATATGGTAGAGGTCTGGTATTAAATCACTCTAAGCATAATTAGATTGAAAATAATTTCAGTGACTGGTTGGCGCCTCTCCCCAGGGCATTGGATTTTGCTGTTTTCTCTGTTTTCCCTTTCCAAGCTACTTTCTAAACTTTTTTAGAAGTGAATCTTGCCATGGTCTGTCTGCGTTCCTGCTGTCGCTTGAATGAAACGTTGAGTCTTTCAAGTGGCATTTTCTGTATAATGAAATGCAGGATTTCAAGTGCATCTTGTCACAGCAGTTGCCTGCAGTGTGACGAGCTTTGCCTATCTTAGTTACCATGCATTAGAAATGTGTTGGGTCAGGGCTCATATATAACTTGAAAATCAGCTGTTAATTCTTGTTTTAATGCAGCATCGTGTGTTTCTCTGTACGGACTAGAGAGTTACATCTCCCACATCTGCAAACCTAGACTAGTTTTGCAGTCGTGCAATGTACTCTGTGGAAAAGGATGCTGCTGTGGGGATGCACTTGTCTGGATTTAACCTGCAGCATTTAAAACTTCCGTACAAGGATTTCCCTTCTATAATGCTCTTATCTGGAGAACTTGAAATGATATTTGTATCATTTGTAATCATTTGTAAAGAAACTAGAAGCCAGTAGCCTGACCTTTTCAAAAGAGAAAACCCCTTGAAGGATTGGTAATGACTGTGAGAGTTGGGACAAAACAGAGTCTTTCTGCAGCTTTGTGTGTTTGTTAAGAGCTGGTGACGACTACTGGTAAACCAGAGACCAGTTGCCAAGTTGCAGTACCTGGGTTGTATGCAGTAAGGTGTACCCAGCCAGAGGGAGCGTGTCTTGGAACAGCTTCAAGCATACGAGTTTTGAGTATGTCCAAAGGTTTTTTGTCTTCAGTAAGGTTTCATATGCCATCGCTTCCTGCATTAAGAAGGAAAGTAGCAGTGATTTGGCTTTTCAGGGAATACGAGGTTTACGTGGTTCCCTGGAAATAAGTTACCTCTTTTTATGCCCTTGAGTCCCACATTTTCTGTTATTTGCAAGAGATATGTGTTGCTTCTAAGAAAGTGATAACTCAAAAACTTCCTAAGGATAGATGCAATAAATTTGATTCTTATTAACTATTCCTTTTTTGCTAGCACAACCGTTTAACTTTCTTGGGAGCTGACTGAGGTTAAAAGCCGGTAACTCTTTTCCCTTGTCTGCAGAATCTGAACTTCACCGGCTTCCGCAAGATCTTAAAGAAACATGACAAGAACCTGGAGACGACGCGGGGAGCAGAATGGCGGGTGGCCGAGGTGGAGGTGGCACCCTTCTACACCTGCAAGAAGATCAACCAGCTTATCTCCGAAACAGAGGTAAAGATGCTAGTCTGGGCACTGCTCCTCTTTTAACTAGAAAACAAAGTTTTCTTGTTCACTACTGATTCCTAAATTGTTTTGCCCTCTCTATAGCTTGTATTCACCACTAAGACAACTATTAATTGATTTTTGAAATGATGCTGATTTCTGGCACTGCTTACATAAGTTTGAGTATGTCCTCTTCAGCTGGTAACTTTTCACTCTGAAAAGCTAGGGCGGTGTTAGCTTGTATGGTGTAATAACTTAATGCAGCGTGGTGAGCTTTTCATGCCTTTGTTACCATATATTAGAAAAGTATTGGGCCAGGGCGCAAATGTAACTTAGAAATCAACTGTTATTTTTGGTTTTAATGCAGTACCCTGTGCTTATCATTAGGATGAACTTCTGTGATGTGTATCTTTGTCTCCTTAGGAAGTGGTGACCAACGAGTTAGAAGATGGAGACAGACAGAAGGCTATGAAACGTCTGCGTGTTCCACCCTTAGGAGCAGCTCAGGTGAGAGATTGAGTTATGTGGCAAAGCTGCTTCTCCAGCTTGTCAAGGTGCCAAATTAGATTCAAGATCCGAACGAAGTAGTGAAAATAATTGATGTGAGCATGCTCCACAAATTGTGAGGGGGGCATGGTCACGTAATCTGCTTTAGTTCCGGAAGACTTGGAAATAGCTTACTAACTGTTCCTAATGCATGCAGACAAGGTAATGAAGGGATGAGATAAATAGTAAAAGGAAATTTGTGTTAATAATAACATATGCTTACTGTTTGTGTGGTCTGGAATATTTTTCAAAGGACGTTGAGATGCCCAAACTCTGTTTCAACACAACAACAACAACATAGGCAAGAATATTATGCAGCGTTTTCAGTTTAGAAAAACTCACTTCAAGAGCAAGAGCGCAATCGGAGATCAGAACATTGTATCTCTGATTTTAAATTTACTCTGCAAATTAATCTGACTTTGCCGATAACCTGTTTACCCCACCTTAATTCTACCATTGCTTTGTTCGCAGCCTGTACCAGCCTGGACTACATTCAGGGTTGGATTGTTCTGTGGGTTGTTCATTGCACTGAATGTCACTGTCATACTTTCAGGTGGGTATCCTTGCCTGGACCCCGCTGGCTGCCGTACTTTGGTTTGCATATGTTCTCGTCACTTAGCGAGGGCCTGGGTCTGAACTGGGTTGGTCAGGATGTTCTGGGTTAAATCAGTGTGAGTCAGATCACACTGTTGTGAATTATTAGTTCTGCTCAGTAATAGGTTGTGGGTTTTCTTACGTTAGATGTGCGGATTTTGGACTTTGAACATACTATGGTTTCCTCCTTATTCTTGGAGGGATGTTCTGGAGTTGCACCGTCCATGTATAAAGGCAGATTTCTGTTATCGTTCTGTGAACACACAGCCCTCACCCACCTCGAGAGAGGAACTCCTAGAACTTAAGTTTTGCATGGTACTGAGTCCCTGCAGAGAACGAGACCAGACATAGAGCCGTGTGAGCACCATGCCACTCATGACGTTTTCATGTAGAAATTTCTAGGGTTTCAATGCCTGGTACGTATTAATGGAATTAATTGAATTGTTCTTGTTGGCGGATTTGGGCAAGGTTGTTTCAAAGCTACAATAAATTGCGTGTCTCAGGCCTTGGTTTTATTTTGCTTTATGCCTTCTGAGTTTGGACTCTGATTAGAGTAAGAGCCGTGTTAGTACTGTAGATCCAGATACAGTGTTTAATCATATGTGGCTTGACTAATTGTGTGTGTGATTTCAGCAGTGTTGTAACTTGCTTAAGCGGTACAAAGGAAGAGGCTTAACAAATCAACGTACGAGCTCTTGCATTAGGGAAAGCCCACGTCTGTGTTTTTGACTTAAAAGAATTTTTAATCAGATGTTTCTGTAATTGGATCCAGTTGTCTCTCGGGATAAAATGTCTCTGAGAAACTGTTTGCAGTGCTTCCCATTTGGTCTACCTCTAGTAGAGGCAGAAAGTTGACCCGTCTGTGTGAAGGATCCGTTTAATCTGTCGATGCTGTTCTTTATTCATCATATCTTTTTTTTTTGTTACTTACACATTTGATGTCTGTGAGATGCAAATACGATTGAAGCTCGTTATGTTTGCTTTATCTATCAAGAATGAAAAAGTGACACAGTTGTGAGGATGAACTCATAAAAATTATTATATCTAAAGCAGATGTAACTAACCTAGTGTGGATAATAGATATGTTTGTATCAGCAGACATGATCTGATATCTGTACATTACTTGAGATATGGGGCAAAACCTGTATTCTAACTGCAAAGTGTTTGTTTTTAATTGGCTATTACTTTGCAAACCTCTCTGCTACTTTTGCCAAATTGTTTTACGATTTGATTGACTAAGATAAGATTTTAGCGTGGTATGTGCAGAATCTGTGAAACAGCATTAGAACATGACTTCTAATAGTAAAGCACTTCTGTATACCTGATTTTAAAAGTAGAACAGCAACATTTTACAGAGATGAGTTTGTAATAACTTGGGGTCTGTTAAAGGCTGCAAGTACTACAGGTGGATCCCAGGAGGGTGTCACCCTAAAGAGTACAAATTTTGAGGCCTCACTGTTTCTGTGTCAGCTTTCCTAGGTGCTAAGCGAGTGTGTAATTGAGATTGAAAGTTCATGTGTTTTATTAACAAGAAACCTGTAAGATTTCCTGCAAAGTCTCAAGATTCTTGCTGCAGCAGTGCTCAGTCTCTCGATTGAGAATTAGACGGCTATGCTGTTGGGCTTGTCGCCAGGGACATCTTCCTCTCTCAGCATCTCGTTCGGAGCCTGCGCTTGCTGAAGGGATGAGTTGATCGATGTAACGTCCCTGCTGATTCTAGGAGGTGACTTCACTTGTATTGGATTCAAGCGGAAACAGTATAGGAATGGAAAAATCTTTTCCTTGGGGCTGTTGTACAGAGCCCTGGACTGGGTCGTGCCAGTTTGAGACCTCATATACCTTTGCTGGGCACTTCCCTGCAAGCGGGGTCCTTGAGGGTCTTCAGTCAAACTGCTCGGCTGTAGTGAAGAAAATGGTTCAGTTAGGAAGCTTGAAAAGGGAATCAAATCTAGCCTTTACAGTGCAAAAGCTTAACTAGATAGGGTCTTAGGATCAGAGGAGAGAATATACAGAAATATTCCTAGCTTCTATGTGTTAGTATCTCAACTGCTTGTACTGTTCAGTATCTGCTTTTTCTCCAGAACCAGCTGCTGTTCCACACTGCAGTTATGGTCCTCTACCACCCTGAGGGTCCAGAAACAAGATTAGTGGGCATTAGCTATGGAAGTCGCATGCTCTACTGTCAGATTGAACTGTGTTCCCCTCAGGATAAACCTTTGCCTGGGCATTCTGTCTCGAATAGCACATAGCGCATCTGCCCTATTCTGTGTGGTCATTTCTTATTCTGTATTTTTGGGGCTACTCTGTCCTGTTTGGAAGCACCTCCCTTGGTTTTGTCTGCAGGCATTTCAGATTAAAATTTGAAGTGTTGCTTTTGCAATTCCATGTTTAAGACTAATTTCTTTCAGCTTCTTCAGAATATCTGTCATTTCTGTCCAAAATTTGACTCTTACTTTGCCTAAATCCGATAGTCTCTTTAAGGTTTTAGTTTAAAACAACAATTCTTGAGTCATTGTTCCTTGCACCACTTTCCTCTGTAATTTTACGTAGTATAAAGTACAGATGCTGAACACATGAAACTTCTTACGGATATGCTTTCTCTGAAGAAAAGTTTGAAAAACTTGGGGCTGTAATTTAGACAGGAAGGTTTGTAGGAATAAATTCTTAGCATCAGTTCTGTAAAACTGCGTGTTCTTTTTTTCCCTCTTAAAGCGCATGTGGGTGAGAAACACTGAATGAAACTGAAATTGAGGAATCAAATAGCTGTATTTTATTGGTGCTTTTCTCATAAAACCCATATCGGGCAACCAGGGGACAGTATTTTGCAAAAAGGCTTGTACTAGAGAAAGCTGCTGCTGTACAAGGCTACTCTTGTTTGAAATTAAGCAAATTTGTTTCCAAAACCCTGAAGACTGAACAAAAGAAGCAACAGGCTTTCCAGTATTGCTGCCTTATGGTGGGTTTTCTGTTTGGGTGCGGCTGGATGTGGTATTGCTAGTTATGAATATGTATTGCATTACAGTTGTATTGAGTTCAGTGATTAGGCGCAGTTTAGCATTGTTTTAAATGCTGTAAATGGTGCTTCTTGGTTTTGTGGGGAGCTGAAGTATTTGTGTATCGGTCTCTTGGGATTTCCTCTCTATTAAAGCAGAACATTTAAGTGCATATAGTCACGATTTATGCTAGTGCTGTCCCTCTGCTGCTAATGACCTGACTACAGCAGCTGGAAAGTCCTGTTTCCCCCAGAATACTCCTAAGTGCTGGAATATGGAGGTGTGTACGAGCGTAGCCTGTTTTGATGAGGTACAGCTGAGCATCTGAGAACCAGCATAAAGCAGTGGAGCGGAGCTTTGCTTTGTGACATGGCTTGTGCTATCGCTAAGGTCGTTTCCTTTTTGTCTTTGCCAGGTGTGGCTTTTATAGATGGACCAAATGTGTGGCCACTGGTGAGAATCTATCGAGGTGGCTTTCTCCTGATAGAATTCCTCTTTCTCCTGGGTATCAACACATATGGCTGGAGACAGGCTGGAGTGAATCATGTCCTCATCTTCGAACTCAATCCCCGCAGCAACTTGTCCCATCAACATCTCTTTGAGGTAAACGGAATAGATGGTAGGAGTGGTTGAGGCGTGCAGCGTATCGGGAGGGTAAATCCTGCGCTGTTTCCTGGCAAAGAATTCTAATACAATTAGAAGAGGAAGTTGCTGAAGTCTGATTAGATTACAGGATTGAGGACTGCTCTCCCTTTTCTTATAATGAGAATTCATTGTAGGTTTCAGAGCTATTATTTTCATAAGGTATCTGTGTGGTTTTTTTCTATCTTCCTATAGATTGCTGGCTTCCTGGGGGTTTTGTGGTGCCTGAGCCTGCTGGCGTGTATATATGGTAAATTCACCTACATCCCTATGCAGGTGAATCCGCTCATCTTGTACGGCTTCATGTTGCTTTTTCTCATCAACCCTACCAAAACCTTATATTACAAGTCCCGTTTTTGGCTGCTCAAACTATTGGTAAGTCTCAAACCTGATTTAAATAAATATTTAAAAAAAAAAAAATACTGTAGCTGAGCAGTAGCAGTTAAGTATATACAAGCGTCACTAATCTTCAGGAAAGAGGGATGCTTATAGCACCGTGTATTCATGGAGCAGACCTGATAAGGGATTGACTGGAAATGGTTGTTGAGCATGGGTTTACAGAAGGAACTTATGCTTGTCTGTACCAGTCTATCTTTGTATTGCAGGTAGCTACTTGTTAATCTTCCTATAGACAGCTGTATACATACTTTTGCACGTATAGAAACACTCAGATATCTTTGCTTGCTTGTTCCCTAATGTAGCGAAACAGTTTGATTAGGGTTACAGTGCTCTAAGGCAAGGCTGCAATGGATGCTCCTCAGCCCAAACTGGGTGAGTGCTAACATTGAGAGGGTTCACTGATGGAAAGGGAACCTTTGCAAAGGTTACTGCTTATAAAATTGTATTCATGGATGAGTTTTTTTTCAGCAAATCTGCTTGAGATCTTAAACTATTTATTTTAGACCCAGCTCCTATTTTCCAGGTAGGATAAATCTGATAAACTGAATGTAAATACGTGTGCTACTTCAGTGTTCCAGTTATAGGTGGGAGCTCCAAAAGAACAGTTTTCAGACTTGTTGGATGGCTCATCAGTTTCTTCCCAAATGGCTGTTTCACACGTTCATCCCCACTCTGTATGCCCTTTTAAATTGACTTTAATGAAGCTGGTTCCCTCGATACCTTATTCTTGCTGGAACTGCTCTGAGAGCAAGCATCAGGCAGAAGAGGGTTTGGCTGGCTGATGTTATTCGTAGAATCATTTTCATGCCAATTAAAGCAATTAACTTTCAGCTTTGTCATGTTCCAGATAAATGTAGAATCACGCTTCAAGCCTGTGCATGCAGGTATACACACAGCCAGTTAACCTCAGCACGCTTACCTCTGTTATTTGGTTTGCTAGCTTACTACTGCTTTGGTTTCTTCCTTTTTTGCCTTCCAGCATTCAGCCATCTCTCATAGATGTACCTTTAGTCCCAAGCCTCATTAGTCTTACTGCTGTCCCTTGGTGCTAGGGGAAGCGCTGGAAGTGTTCTAACCATGTGAGCAATATCTGTGCTGATTTACCTTAATATCTTAACAGGGTAAGATTCTCAGTCTTCACAGAGCTCTTAGCGCAAGTACTGGAAACTGTGTCTATCCCAGCTATCTCCGACCTATGCTGCAGTCTGCGATACAGGCATACCTTTGAGCGTGCAGAGGGCAATTCATCCCGAGGTCTCCTGGGGGAAAAAAAAACTTCATCAAAATGCAAGATCACCTTAATGGTGGAAAATGAGACAGTACTTCTGCCTGTGTGTCATGCGGAAGGGGAGAAAAAGAGGCCAGACAAACCACAGAAAGAGTAGCTGTTAAGCTTTTCTAATTTTTATTGTATGTAATTGGCTGGCTGGGTGTATTTTCTTTCTCTGTGCAGTCGCCAGCAGCTATCTGGGTGAAAGGAGATTTAAAGAGCGCAATTCTTAGAACTGTGCTGCTCACACAGATTTTGGTTTGGTGAGCGTTTTTCTTCATATGCTTGATACGTTTCATTTCCAGCCAAAATGAAGTCTGACATATTGGGTGTAGCAGAGCATTAGTGGCACCTTCAATTTTTCTAGAACCAAATCAGGAGCACGCTTCAGTGTGTTGTAGCGTTTCCTGATGGATCTAGGAGGCTTTACTGCATCCACCCGTGGTCATCAACAACTGCTTGTTGTTCCTCATGAGTGGGATCTCTTTTGATAATCCCGGAGGGACTGCAAGTTACATCTGAATTGATCTTCCTCTGAATGAAAAAATGTTATTTAGCCTATAGTAAGTTTAATTCCCATGCCAGGCTCTTCTTTCTCACCTACATGCTTAGGTGAGGGATTTTTTTCCCCTTTGCTGTTGGATGAGAAGCCTGTGAGTGCACTTGTGTAGGCTGAGGAGAGCGGCTGGCCGGGAGGAATCGGATCCGAGCAGAGGGGATGGCACAGCGTCTGCGCCCCCACGCTCTTTGCGGGGTGCTGAAATGGCGAAACAACTGCAATGTAGGAAGTATTTAGCTCCAGCTCAAATGTCTACCATCTCAGCACTTAGTAAAACTGCAATAATCAGCACTAGGAAGTCTGCGCTCAGATTGTGGAACTGTTGATATATAATTGCAACCGATTACTTGAAACTGAGGTTCAACTCCAGCTTTTGGTATTTTATTACTTGAGTCTTGTAGCCTATCTTCTTTAGAGGCTGTTGCAGCCACTCCTCAGCTGGGAAGTGAGGAGTTGGCTGTGGTACGTGCCAGGAGGCATTGCCAGCACCCTACGGTAGTTGGGCTGCGTCTCCAGCTGTGCCCGGGCAGCGTGCGGCAGCAGCCAGAAACCACGGTGCCTGATGCACGGGGCTGGGAGGGTTCAAATGGCATCTCAGGTTCTTGAGGATGGTTTACTAGAGCCTTAGCTAGGTTGTGGACATATCTGCTGACTCCTCATCTGCTGTAACCTTTAGCTGGAAAGCTTCTACTCTCTTTTATGCTGTCATCTAACAGTGCCTAAGTGTTTCTCCCTAAATTGAATAACAACATGGATTTTATGAATGTCTTTTTTTTTTCAGGGAGATCGATCTGTAAAGCTGTTTTCACATTTCATTTGGTTTAGTTAATCTTTGTTTACAGAGGGCGGGGGAGGTCTATGCTGGAAAAGGTACAGGTAGTATCGGGGTGTGTTGATAAAAGCGAGGAGGGACCTTTTGAAGAGGAAGGCTGGTGTGGCTTCTCTGACCTCGGCAGAAGCTGTTCTGCAGCCGGGTGGCTTTGAGGACAGACCTCCCTAACGGCTGGCCCTGTTTGAGCCTTTGTAGTAAGCGCTGTCCTACATGAGCACGGTGCTTTCTGGGTCAAGATCCGTATCTGCTTTATGCCACTAAGTCTTAAGCCCCTGTTTGGTTTTGAAATTTAGGACCAGAGCCTTAAATTGGCATTACAAGCTGATGGGAATGTGTCAGTCCTTTCCCAGGTTTCTGTAACTGTGTACCCTTTAGGTTAATAAGGAGAGCAATATAAAAGATCAGTGTTAGCCTGTGCTTTCATTAATTTAAAGGATCATAAATCTCTGAACTACCGGATGGTGCTGGTGCTATCTCTTTGAGAAATTGGCTGTTAGTAACTATAACTAACCGGGTAGAGAGAGTTGTAATCAAAGGTAATGGACCATGAAAACGGTCTGGTTTGAAAGTAGCAAAACTGCTCTTAAGGCTTAGAGGGAAAGTGGGCTGGGATTGAGGGGGAGTCTAATGGACAGTCAATAGGATTTCCTCTGCCCTTTCTTTAACAGCTAGAGGCTTTGACAGATCCAGCAGTAACAATCATCGCTTTTACAACTTGTAACACCAAAGAATAACTAATGTGTTAAGTAAACCGAGCCACAATCAGACTAATGGCCATGCCGAGGGTCTATAATCTAGCTGACATGAAGTGTGAGGGAGAAGGTAGGTGTGGAAGATGTCAATAGACATGGCATAAACGCTTGGAAGAAAGCGCTGATCAAAATGAGGAGCAACAGGAGAAATGGAGCTGTGTAGAGCTCTTACATGGGGACTGGGAGTTTCTGGGAAGGAGCTTGGTTGGAGGAGACTGGGCTCTTCTGCCAGGAGAAAAACAAAAAGCTGGGGGAGGACGGACACATGAGTAGTTGCATACAGGAGGAGGAAAGCGGGAATGTTGTTTGTACTAAAAGTGAGGAGACAGTTATCTTTTTTTTGTCAGCAGAAACGAAAGGTCAGCAATAAATCTTCAAGGATTTCTGTTATTTCCATATTTGTTCAATGCTGTGATGTCCTGCCACTGAATTTAGATGTCTTTGACACTATGTCATGAAATTTTATTTTTTTTTCTTTTTCCTGACAGTTTCGCGTGTTCACTGCTCCCTTCCACAAGGTAGGCTTTGCAGATTTCTGGCTGGCTGATCAGCTCAACAGCCTGGTTGTGATACTCATGGATCTGGAATACATGATCTGCTTCTACAGCTTTGAGGTTCAGTGGGAGGACAATGCTGGACTTCTGGCAAATACAGGTAGAGTAATGCTGACGACCCGTGTGAACGCGGTCAAAATGACCTGAAAAACACGAGCAAGGCAACTTCGTAATTATCCATCTGTTTTGAAGAGGGCTGCGAATGAGATAGGAAACTAAAATAATTGGCATTTCTTGTAAACACAGCATTAGAGGGATTCTCCCCTTTCTTACTTCCATCCAGAGAAATGGAATTTCACATCAGTGTTCATTTCCTAATCCAGTCACTTGGCCTGATATGTATATTCATCAAAGAATTTAGACACAACACTTCTCGATTGGAAAGAGAGACCCATTTTCCTGGTATTGTTGTTTTATTTCATAGCAGTTTAACCATGTATTTGCTTTTAGCCTGGTCCTGTTGCTCAACATGAAAATGAGTTGCACGAGCTTGTTAATCTCAATTTTCTGTGCTGTAGCGTGCTTCTTACAGGCTCCATCGCAGTACCGTAAAGCAAGAGAGGATGGAGAAACTTCCTTGTTAGTGCCACCCCTTATTCAGTTATAGCTGATGCTGTGATGTCAGGGTTGTGCATGCTCTGCCTCTTCTTTCTAGCCAGAAAAGCCCCAGACTTGGCATATGAATTTTGACTTTGACCTTCCCAGTGGCAAAATAATACCTGTTTCCTCCTGAATTGGGCTGTTGTCTTTTTATTTTAGGCAGTGACTGCTGGCAAATCCTGTTGTCTGATGGTTTTGATGCTTGCTGAAAGAATTTGCAGTATGCTTCAATAAGCATCAGTGTTCACTTTGTTCTTCCAATCTGTCTGATCTTTCTCTTCCCTTTAAGGCAGTGTTGCAAGTAACTATTTGTTTATTAAAAATAAAAATAAAATAAAACAACTGAGTGGGATAACAACTTGTCCTCTTCCAATCCAAACAATGGAATGATAGCACCGTGCTTTGGGATAAATATCAGCTAATAACTTGGTCTGAATAAGAAACAAATATTTGTTAGTCAGCGGGGTGTTTGGTTTAGATGTGCTGAGCGAGACAGCGTAAGAATACAGCGTGCTTGGGGGGTTCCAGGCAAAGCTGGGGTTTTCCTGGTCATTTCCTTAATAAAAAGAAGGCTTTCAAACATCAGGGCTGTGACACAATGTCATGTCGGTGTAGTTACCTCTCACCCCAGTTGTTGAAGCGAGGGCTATGCCCTGGCTTTGCTTTTTTTAAAAAACAAAACACGAACAACAAAAACCCAAAGCACACTACAACCCCCCCACCCCGCATACTGAAATATGTTTTTTCCTATTATAATATACAAGAAAAATGGATCGAGGACATCTTGGGCAAAGTAGCCTTTTTGAGCTGTCCTGCAGAGTTTGGAAATGCTCTGCCATTTAGGCACAAAAATTCAGTGTCCAAGGACTTTTGTAATTCCATCCTTAATTTGATTGTTCACTGTACTGCCAGCAGCGCAAAATAGATTTAAAAATAGATTATTTCTAATCTTCTTGCATGTTAATTATACGGACAGCAGTGAAGGAGTTAGATGATGATCTGTCTGGATGTGTTGATGATGTCATGTCACCTGAATACCTCCAAGATAGAGTAAAGGGCTGCAGGATACTTTCTGGTTATGAGCTTCTCACTCTTCTGGATGTGTGTGTGCATACGTGCGTGTGCCTAAGTACCAGACGTTGCTGGGGAATTGCTCTCATGTCAAGTGATATTACTCTTACAGAAAAGAAGACGGTAGGAGTTCTTAAACTTATTAACTCTTTGTCCCTGAAACTTTTTTCTTGCAGATAATCAGATTTGTTACAGCTACTCCTACGGAGTGAGAGCAGTTGTCCAGTGCATCCCTGCTTGGTTACGATTCATCCAGTGCCTGCGCCGATACCGTGATAACAAACGAGCCTTTCATCTGGTTAATGCTGGAAAATATTCCACCACCTTCTTCGTGGTGACATTTGCAGCCCTCTACAGCACTCACAAAGGTATTGGTTATTTTGGAAAATCCTTTGGAAGTCATGGGATTTGCTTTTTATGTGGAAGAAGCTCAGAATTTGGCATCCCATTGAGGCATGAACTTTTGTCTTTTGGCACCTGTGAAACATCTCGGTGGAAACGCAAAGACCTGCCTAGCTTGCAAAGAGTATTTTAAGATCTTCTTTTAGGTATTTTTCACATACTTAGTCTTCTTAGAACTGCACTTCTGGAGTGTGAGAGAGAATTTTCAGGTTTCTCTCTCGAAAGGAGAAGACTGAAATGCCTCAGTTTTTGCTGTGAAGGGAAGTTGAATGGGAGATGTATAAGGAAAGGGATAACATAGGAAATACTTCTCCCTTGGCATTCATGAACAGATAACCTGGCTCATCTAAATAACATTGATCCATCATTCCTGAATGTGAGGAGATGTGCAGCAAAATGCCAGGAAAATGCCCTCTCTGGATTTTCCTGTGTGTTTTTATCCATGTTTTTTCTGCAGCTGGTAGGGAGTTGTTTCCAATCCATTTAACTGCAGATTGAGCTCTGATCCCTGAAGTTCCCCATCTCCCTGGAAACGACAATTACTCGATTCTGCTCTTGTTCTGAAGGAAAAAGCTTTTAGTTTCTGCACTTCAGGCAGTCGCCGTGCCTTTCATTGTTCTGAAGTCCTAAAAGCTATATTCTTTTATTTGAAAACATATGCCTTCTGTATCTCCAGAAATTAGCACCTGCACACACTTGTGAGCAATTACTTCTCCTGAAATATGATTGTGGTGGGGCAGGGAGAAGTGTTCAAGGCATGCTTCTAGTTAACATGCTGGTTTTTTGGAGGGGTCGCAGGGTTATTAGAAACCTTGCAGTGACCAAGAAATGGTTGTCTTGATGTAGCTGAGCCTGAAGTCACACCGATGATGTTTCTCAAGCCTTGCATTTTAAGGGCAGAGAAGTGCATCGGTACGAGCTGGCTGAAGGCTGGAAGTTGGGCTCTCTGTAGCCGGAGGTACAGGCAAGCCTGGTGTGGGACCATCAGTGGTGGATGCAGCGCCTGACCCCTCTCTGCATCTCCTCCCTGCTGCCATGTCCCTGGAGTTTGTTCCCGTTTTAACTTGTTTGCTTAGTGACATTCTGCAGCTCTTCAGTTCCAGCCCTGCAGTCCAGTTAGTCACCACTGCCAAAGCCTGCGATGAGACAAGTACAGATTGCCTGGCTATAGTCACTGCTTACATGCTTTTATATACAGTACCTGCTTTGGGGAGGCTGACTAATGCTTCTCCTTCCTGGGGGTGACACTCTGGCAGAGCCTTCTGTGGGGAGGTCAGCGTAGATTTTGAAACCAAGAGGAAAACCAGCAATTGTCAAAATGTCCCATTGAAAAATTTGACCTCTTTCTACTCCCCTTGAAGTTTGCGTCCACACCAGTACTGCTGACCCTCGTTGCTACCATACATGACTGTTGTCTGCTCTTCAAATCCGGCAGGGAGTGGGTTGTAATGAGGTGTTTACGAGCCAGGCACAGGGCTTATTCCAATTGCTGAGAGATGTTTGTGACTCCTAGCTTTTGTCTGTCTGGTTTTGTTAGTGGGACTCAATAGCACGTAGTTGTTGGTATCGTACAAAACAATTTGGAAGCTCTGTGGCCTTTGGAAATTACAGGTTAGCACAGATTTTGTAAATGTCACTGTGCCTGGGCTTGTAGTGATTTTTTCAGAGAAGACCTTGTCATGTCTTCTCAGCCCTGTGGACCTATTCCCATCCTGCCATAAATGCACTTTCTAATACACTGCACCTGTTAGGAATCCAATTTTATCTATGTGCTTTACATATATTCCCAGTTCTTTTTGAACTTGGAATCAGATGGTCTATCATCAAGCTGTTATGATGTTACTGTTGAAAATAGATGCGCTACTCGCCCACACCTTCTCTGTGTCTGCCTAAGGATAGCAGACACCAACACCCATCTCTTACCTACAAAACATCTGTTGAGGGCTAGCTGCTTGCTGTTAAGAAAGCCAAGCACTGCCCGAAACAAGTGTCAAATTGGTAAAGGTCCTTGTTCCTTAGACCTGCTCTAAATTGCAGTAAGTAACAAACCTGCTAATTGCTGTGGTAACAGGAGTTTTATTTAAACAGCCTTTCACGCTTGTGTTTGCAAGCCTATGAGGAACGACAGCTTTCGACTGCCAGGACAAGAGGGTGGTAATTGTTGGCCTTTTCTTGGGAGGTCAGGTAATGTACACCAGCACCTGTTCTCCCCTTGGGAGTCCTGGGGACATCGCAGTCCTCTGAAAAGGCTTGTCTTCCTGCCTTGAGTCGAACATTGAATAATTTGTAGCTGGTCTGTATGTTTTTAGCTTGCGTCTGCCGGCTGTGTGAAGATGGACTGTGCGGTTAGGAGGGTCTGTTGACACTGAAAGCCAGCTAATTCATATGGAGTGTACTTAGAGCGTTCTTGTGCTGTGTTTTCGTGTGCTTGCTGGAAAACAACTCAAAACTAAATGTATGTACAAATGCCACCTTATTATCTTTAGGTGATGTATGCTGCTTCTAGTCATACGTGGTACGCCCTTCTCCAGACCTCCTGTAGCAAAGGAGACAGCGTATTGTGGGCTCTTGAGGAGCCAAATATCCCCAAAATACCAACATTTAATAATTTGTGTTGCTCAGGCAGTGCATAATTCTGCTTCTTTCTTCCCTCAGAGAAGCCATTTCTTTACTCTTCTTCCTTGTGATTTAGATGCAAAAGCGATTTTCTCTGCTAATTGCGGTTGGGATGTTAGACCGGTAAGACAGCGAAGTCAATTCTGTTAAGTTTTCTCTCCCAAACTTGCAATCCTGTAGTCCTGGGACTAGGCTAGTTTTACAGAGTTAACTCGAAGCTATCATCTTGATGTTCAGATATCACCTGAATTAGTGAAGCTGGAGTGGAGCTACCCCAGAACATGAGACCGGAGCAGGTAGCAGTTGCGTGGACGCGCACCGACTCCAGCTGCCCGCTTCACCACGGCTCAAAAACACAACCACATTTCAGGGACGACGGCAGCAACCCAAGAGCAACTGTTGCTGAGCTCCCAAAGGAAGAATTCTCAGTATTTTTATATCGCTCAAAGGAATGAGAAGCAAAGGCCGTGTTCTGTAAATATAGTCCTGCGGGGTATGTTTGCACAGGCAAATGAGCCATATCTGTAACTCTAAGCTACCTAGCAACTGGAGTGCGTGCCGCTGGTCCCTGCCCGCTCGCAGCACGGCCGAGCAGAAGCCCATGCCCCCGACTCTTTCCTACTCTTGCTTTGCACTGAGATGTTCAGCACTGGCAGTAACTTCCCTGGCAGTGCTGAGTAGCTTTCCCCAGAGCTAGCCAACTGAATATTATATTGCCTTATCTCATCCCTATGGAAACCTAGGTGGTGCTGGGGAAACGAAATGAGTAAGCCTGAGTCTGCAGCAGAATATTTACCCCAAGTGCAGTGTTCTTTTGACACACAACTACTTTTTGCAGTAGTTTTGCCAGATGTGCTTTCCTTCACAAATGCACCAGAATAGCTGCTTCCACTTCAGTCCAGCTTATCATAGCGTTCCACGAGGATCCCCTCTTTTAAAAAGTGTACTTGCATTTAAGAAGGTACGCTGACGTACCTAGAATAGCCAGCCTTGGTTTCGTTCCTCACTCGGAGCCGGTTCAGGCTTTGTGAGATAGGGTTGTTATATTTAGGTGTTCAGCCCTTATGAGAAAGTGCAACTGGAGTTGTGTTGTACTACTCTAAGAGTGCCAGTCGCTTCTTCAGCTTTATGCATGATTTATGCTCCAACTTTATTCTTTGTAAAATGAGACGCATCTTGATTTTGCTACTGTCTGTCAATTTTCTCTTACCTTCATGCCTTTTGCTCCCATGGTGTCCTCGGAAATATCTGGTTCACACAGAATATAGATTTGGCTTCTGTGCTTGAAGAACTGAGCTTCTGGAGTGCTTTGTGCACTTCCATCATTTTCTTGTTTTGTGGGATTTGCTGTTTCAGCGTGAGCATTTGTGTGTTTACCTTGTTTTTTTCAGGAACGCATTACTGAGCTTAAGCGCAAGTACTGGGTTAAAATTGGCTACGTGGGATTTTATCTTTTAACGGAAAGTTATGCAAGTTTTCATTGTCGGTTTGATTTACACACCTTGTTCAGTGAAATCCTTGTGGTCTGGGTAGTATCCAGCTATTTATTAACCTCTGAATTATTCCAATATTAAGCCATGTGGCCTGGAAACTTGGAAACTTGAGTAAGCATCTCTTCTTCCATACCGCTCCCACGCCCTTTCCAGGTACTCCAAATAAGACTGCTGACACTAGCTGTCATCGCCTTGGAAGTGCCATGGAGAGCCTTAGGTCGGTCTAGGATAACGTAACTGCCACGCACTTTCTCATTAAACGGCCCAGGAACTTGACAGTAATTAAAAATACAGAAGTTCACTAAATAGGGCCATCTCTAAAGAGTAGTGCTTCTGTCTATGTTCTTATCATCGCTTCAGAAGCAGGCTTCTGTGATTAAGTGTTGTGCGATTTGTTGGTTTTTAAAGCCAGCATGAGAGAAAACTGCAAAACTCCTTCCTTTGGTGAGGAATAAAGACGTGAACTGTCAAGGCAGGGGTCATCTTTTGATTAATGGGCTTTTGCAGGAAGGTGTTGGACCATCCCTTACTAATAGAGAGGTTCGACCAGGTCTGACCAGATGAAGATGAATGGGAAATGTGCTGCTTTTTGAAAATACCATGGAAGATTCCCAGATCTCGTAACTGCTGCCTGCTCCTCATTAATCACGATGGCTTCAGCTGTTACCAGTGGTGACAGCGGCTGGCGTAGCCAACTTCACGCTGGAACGGATTGCTGGTTCTCCCACGGTCCGTCCCACCACAGCTCCCCTGGGAACGGGTATGACTTCCCGGTGAAGGATGGGGATGCACAGCGGGAAGGGGGAGAGGATGGTGGTAGCATCAAACTGTTGCACTGGGAGCTGCTGGAGGATACCTGCCTGCCCATTAGCTCTGCTCTTCTCTGCCAGCTGAAGTACTGGAGAGTGGGTTGTGTCCTTTAGCCCTTGTTGCTACCGTGTTAGAAACTGCAGGGTGCAACCCCTGTGGGGTGAATTTGCTGGCAGGTAGATGTCCTGGTTTTGACTGGGGTAGAATTCATTTTCTTCCTAGTAGCTGGTACAGTGCTGTGTGTTTTGGATGTGGTATGAGAATACTGTTGATAACACACTGATGGTTTTAGTTGTGGCTAAGTAGAGTTTATGCTAAGTCAAGAACTTTTCACTTTCCCATGCTTTGCCAGTGAGGAGGTGCACAAGAAGCTGGGAGGGAGCACGGCCAGGCCAGCTGACCTCAACCAGCCCAAGGGATATTCCATACCATAGAACGGCATGGCCAGTATAGAAACTGGGGGAGTTGGGCAGGAGGGGCTGGTCACTGCTTGGGACTGGGCTGGGCATCGGTCAGTGGGGAGTGAGCAATTGTGTTGTGCATCACTTGTTTTTCTTGGGTTTTGTTCCTCTCACTCTCTCTTTGTTATCTCCCTTTTCATTACAATTATTATTGTTGTTGTTGTTATTATTAACTTTATTACAGTTATTAAACTGTTCTTATCTCAACCCACCAATCTCACCTTTTCCCGATTCTCCTCCCCATCCCACGGGGGGGTTGGGGAGAGAGGAGTGAGCAAGCGGCTGCATGGTACTTAGTTGCTGGCTGGGGTTAAACCATGACAGTGGAACAATAATTAACTGTGATCCTAAATCATTACAGCAGGAGAGGAGAACAAGGTGATGTGAGAGCTGGGACTAAAATGACTTTTACGGAAATTAGACATTGGTGCAACAGCTTATAGTAGCTCAACTGAAATGTCATTTCATTTCTGTGGAGTAGGGAGTGTGAGGCAAGGCAAAGTAAGTGGACATATAGAATTCAAGTACAAATTTTTTATTTTTTTTTTTAAAGTACAAAACTTTAAAAAAACCCCAAACATTCACGAAAGAATGAAGCAAGGAGCATTTGTGAGATCCTGTTCTCTATCTTATCCCTTGTGTGTTAGTACAAGATCTCCCATCTCTCCCTCTCTTTGGAAGAACTGTGAGCACTGTGGCAAGCCAGATCATTTGATTTAGGTGTCACAAGAGCCTTATAGAGCGCTTGGATTGACCTCTTGAGGTAAAACAAACTTTGTAATGGGATTAACTGGCTTCTTTCTTAATACTTGCAGTTTTCGTGCGGCTTGCCTTAGCACAGCATACTGACAACTCCATCAGGGTGATTATTTGGAGGCAAAAACGTGCGACGTCTGTCACATTGCTGTGAGCTAGGATGAATTTTTGTCTGAAACTCTGTCATCCCGTGCCCAGGAGGCCTTCAGTAATGAGTTGTGTTCATTAGCCAGTCTTTCTGATCCTTTCCATCAGAGCGGCAGCAGTGTCATTAGTGAAGAATTGGAGGCATTGCCATGGGCAAACATTTCCATCCTGGCCTCTGACCTCCTCCCAGCTTTGACGTGGGTCTCTGCGGCACCCTGAGCCAGCCGGGTTTCTCCACGCCGGCTTGTTAGCTCCTCTAATTGCTTAGACACCCATCCCGGTGGTGATGCTTCGGGCTGGAGGTGGGAAGGCTGAGGAGCACCGTGGCAGGGCCGTGGCAGGACCACCCTGGCCGGGGCAGAGGTGCCGGCAGGAGCTCACTCTCCAGCAGCTTGCGGTAAGTGAGCGGGGAAGGAGAGATGAGACGGCGGCCTGGGAGGGGGTGTTAGAGTGATTTTGGGGAACTGCCACCACACCCTGAATGTCAGCACAAATGAGGAATAAAATCCCCCAGGGAAATCTTTCCATTCTTTGTAGGTCTACAAATGTCAAGCGGGACATTCCTGGTGCCGGCAGCCGCGCCGTGGGGGAGAGGCAACCTCGGCACCCTGCTGCTGCTCTATGATTCATGCGTTTGCTTCTCAAGATTGTAGCTGAGAGAGAGAGGGATTTTAATAGCTGGGATTTGGAAAGTGGACTAATAGTACCGTTCGTATCACTTAATACACTTATGTGTTAAAGGTGTCTGGAGAAATGGGAACACTGATGAATAAGGTGTAAGTTAAAAAGGGTGACCTACTGATATCTCATTTCACGGGCACTTAAGAGGGGGAAGCCTGACCTTTTTTTTTAATGGAACATTTTAAGAAAAGCAACTGACTACATCATGAGCGATTTTCCTCTCAAATGTATGCAGGTCTGGAACTCTCTGGTGCTGCAGAAATCTAGGAGATGCAATCATCTGACAATATTTTTTTAGTTTTCTTTTGGTTGCTATTCTATTTTGAAGGAATCTGCTTTTGGATCTCAAAGCACTATAGAGGTAGCAGATGACGTTGTGTCCCGATCCCTAAATTGTCCAACAAAGGCCCTGATGACAATGCTGTTTATTTCTGATTGTGAGCCCAGATATTCTTATTAGTGAGACTGCTGGCACATGCTGAGATGGGAAACGCCATCCTTCTCAAGGTGGCAGTTAAACATCCCCCAAGAACACTTCTCAAATGCTAGAGGAGCCACCAAAAGAACCACCAGATCAAATCTCAGTCATGACTGATATGCTTCCTCTTGTTTGCAATTAAATCACACTCTTCTGTTTGTGAGATAGAAGCAATGAGATTGTGTCTAATTTCGAGACGTTGCAGCAGTCATATCATCCTACAAACCCAATGCGAACCTGCAGAGTATTTTTAGTCAAAACACGATTTGGGGATTTCCCTGCTCTACAAATGTAAAATCTAACTAGAAGAAGAAACAAGATGTAGCCTCCTGACAGTTCTTCACTGCGCTATATCTTGCTGCTTTGCTTTAAATTGTGCCCGGAGGCTATAGCAGAGGTTTGCAGAATCTATAAGAAACAAGATGTATCCTCCTGACAGTTCTTCACTGCGCTGTATCTTGCTACTTTGCTTTAAATTGTGCCTGGAGGCTATAGCAGAGGTTTGCAGAATCTAACGGGAAGGTTGTTCATATGAAATGGTTGATATTTGACAAAGCCCATCAGCGCACGATGGCGAATCCTTCGTGTGCTCCTCCGGGTTGTTTGCCTTTTTACTGCGTTAAGTCCGCTGTCGTGTCGTGGCTTTGCCATTGATCAGTGTTAAATAGCGGTACGTGCTGGCTGGGCAGAAAGGCAACGCTGCTGCTGTTCCCTCGTTAAGATGTATAATTACTGAGGGAGCGGTAATAGTGCACTTCAAGCAGTAAGGTGTTAGACAAATGCTTTGGGATGTCATTCTGATGGCAGTTCTTATGTAGATAAGTCACTTCTGGCTGTCACCCCCCTCTCCCGTTGTGTGCTGGGATGGAGTTAATGGGTCCACGTCATCCCCAGGCTATCCGGGTGGCAGAAAGGGTGTGCTCAGTACTCGAGTGTCTGTGCTTGGCTAGCACGCTGTAAAAAGGTGTATTTTTGTTTTGGTTCTGCTTAAACCTGTGACTGAAAGGCTGGTCACCAAAGGAGACTGAATTTGATATGCCTTGACCAAGAGGTTTTTAATTGATGCTGGAGGCAGAACTGCTCTGGCTGGGTCAGTTTTGTCTGATGTAGCAGGGCTTTACCTGCCTGTGTTTCCCGATAACCTCAGGCTTCTTACAGCTTTTATCACAGCTTTCGGCATCAGCAGAAACCCCAGCCAGCTGCAGTGGCTGACACACCAGGAGTGCTTATCGAGGGCCATTGTGCTCTTATCCAGACCTTCAATAATACATGACATTGATTTTTTTTTTTTTTTTTTCCTGTGTTGAATAGTATATAGTGTTTACATTCCCCAGAATAATTCAGCAGGGTAAACAGATAGTATTCTTTGGAAGTAAAGTCAATATTAACAGCGTTCAGGATAGTATTTACTGTCTATCTTTGATGGAAAGCAACCTTTCTCTCTCCTGCGTTTAGAAGGGGCTGCAGTTTCTGCCGAGTGGTATTCTTTCAGGATGCTAGTCAGATACTCTGTCCCCTGGAGCTGGTTTGGGGATCCAAGATATTGTCCATCAGCAATTTTTGCAGCCGTAAATTCTGCTGCTGCAAGTGCCTTTGGCTGTTTTCTGGGACTGTGGCCATTCACAGCTTCAGTTCAAAGGTGGAAGCCTTCCATTATTTATCTAGTTGACCTTCTGGAGCAATTTGTAGGTGTATTTGTGCAGAGCATCTACAGGAATTGACTTTTATAGAGTAAACTGAGCATGCTAATGGAAATTCTGTGGTGAAAGTTGCCAAACGGCTCCTGTGGTACGCTGCTTCCCATAGGCTTTGCGGCAAGCGGAGATAGCAGGGCGCTGCGAATTCGAATAGCCTCCGACGTAGCTGAACACCTCCAGGTTGCAGTTACGGTAATGTGAACGCGTATTGAAATCTGTCCATCAGCAGGGCGGGTAAAACTGCACCTGCAACTTGGTACACAGAGGTTTTGTGCTGGTTGTCTTTTGTCCTGCACATGCTGTTTTGAATTGCTGTAGTTTAGGAAGTTGGTATGTGGTGATGCCCTTCGGAGCATCGAGTAGAAAGGTTTGTCGTGCACCTCTTGCTGGGTGGACTGGCAGTTGTGCTGCCGAAGGGTTGCTGCAGTCTGTGGGATGTCAAAGACTTGGTCTTTTTTTCCCTCTTGGAGAGGTTGAGATCTTCTAGGTGTCCAGAGTGATCTACTCATACTGAGACTATCCCTCTCTAATGGTTTTTGGTGGTTTCTTAGCACATCATTAAACAAAGGAAAAACACAGGATGAAACAGTTCCTGCCTAAATACACCCTGACATCATCATAGTTATGCATGGCTATGTATTGCTCCTGAAAAACTGACAGGCCGGGAGTAGATGGAGCCGCTGGGCAGAATATGAATGCCTTGATTTTCTAGCCCCCTGAGCAGCAGTGGGGATGGCGACTAGGACCAGCCAGTGGAGACTGAGATATAATTGCTTGCCTAGAGCAGTAACATATTTCTGTACACCAGCTGAATACCAATGAGGACAGAAGGAAGGAAGGTATCAAACGGAATTGCAGGCAAGGAGGAAAAGGAGGGTAAGTGATTAAAGGAGAGGACTCGAAGGCCAAGGATGAAGGCAATAGGCTGGTTCTGATTAGTGATTTGGGTTTTTAATGACTTTAGTCAGGAGCTGAATGCGTTGCAGAGCCGGGGTCGGTGCGAAAGCGAGCAGGAGCAAGGGGCAAGCAGCGTGACCCCAGGTGCCACTGAAAAGTCTGCTGCAAAGATAGGGGCGGGGAAAGGGAGCTGAGACCAGGATAACTGAGGTTAATGCCACAAGATCTCTTACTTAGTCCTTTTTCTTCCCGGTACTCCTCTTTTCCATAATTGCATGCAATAACCTTTAAGGCAATTTAGGTTTTAAGCAGCATGAACCTTCCAAATCACCTTCCTATGTAATTACCAACTTAGGATACAGTTTTGTCAGCCCATTACGTAGTTTGAGATGATGGTCAGGGGCCAGACTGTCCCCTCCGTGATGGGAGACCTCCAAAGGAGCGCCCAGCAGTGCCACTTTGCTGCCCTTCAGCCCTGCACCCACAGGGCACGGCTCGTTGCCAGGGATGTGGCCGAGGCACGGCAATGGATGGTACTCTCTGCCCTGCCTGCTCCATGCAGATGTGGGGTAAGACTCGGTTTATTTGAATTCTATCCTTAAGGAAAAAAAGAAAACCCACACCAAAACAAATCAGCATGAACTAACCTTCAAGCCTAAGCTACCGATAGGAAGCATGCAGCCTCGCAGGGTAGTCTGGAGCATTTTTAGATGCTTTGAAAACACTTAACCCCTTAATTGCCTCGGATTTATTGTTTAGGATCTAGTAGTGGGAACTAAACGTGGAGATCTGATGAGCTAAAAATAATGTTGGAAAGAACAGACTTAGTGTCTCTGAGTCACTGAATGTCAGCATCTGCCTTTTCTTCCTGAAATAATGTAGTGGAGGCTTTCGAGGAGCTGATGGGGGAGAATGAAACCTTGCAGTCCTAATTGCTAGGCTCCAAAAACATCACCTGTATCCTCTTCTGTGGATGGCTGCACTTTAAAAATGGATGGGAGAAGTGGTTTCAAAGCAGCAGCGTTAAGGTACCCGGACGTCAGAGCCCGTATTCTGCAGGACTTCTGTGCCTGCTCCCGAGTGACGTCATGGCTCTCTGCGGCAACAACGGCGGGTGATGCGATGCTAGAGCTGTCCCTGGGTAAAGCTGAGCCTTGGGAGGATGTGGGTTACTGCTCAAAGGTTTCTGACCTTGCACAAAAGCAGAGAAGCTAGTCAAACCCGAGAGCTGCGCTGGATCCCGTGTCCTTTTCCGCCGCCGCTGTGGAGCTTCAGTGCAGGGAGGCTTTGCTGCATAAATGGCTTTAATGGGTTTGCTTTAGGGGGTGTGTTTTGAAAGGAGAATGAGCCTGTGTATTTGACCTATATCCTGCACATCGTGTCCAGGAAGCCTGAAAAGCATAATGGGAGGAATGTACGCTTACACGATGCCTCTCATTTTCACCTCCATTAATTTTATTGGAATGCTGCGTTGCATTTATATCGTAATTGTTAGAAACAAAAAGGGAAGGAGACAGCAAATTGCCCTGTTGCTCCCTCTGTGATCAGCTTTGGGGATTCTGTTTGTTTTAAAGCCACATGTACGGCAAGCGGTGCTGTCACGTAGCGTGGCATTGGGTTTGGACTGAAAACATTACGGCTTTTTTGTACTGGAAGTGTTATTGGCTTTGTTAGAAAGAATCGGTGAATAAGCAATTGCAGCGATTGCACCGAAGGGAGGAAAGACTTCTGGTAGCAGCGAGATGCAAAGTGCCTCAGCCTTGCAAAGTGTTATAACGTGGTTTATTTTTATGAACTTTATGACCCAGAAATGCTAATTAAAAGCAAACAGAATTATCAGAGCTGTTTGTTTTCACCCAGCCAACTGATGTAGTGAAATTTAGCTGGATTGAGAGCAGCGTAACCTTTTCAGGGGGGGAATGGGAAACAACTTAGTTGCAAAAACATATCCAGAGGTGAGCAGATGTTGGACCCACAGCCCCGTGTTTATACAGAGGAGCTCTATACGGGCATTTAAAATGCCATACAGAGCCTTCCTCAGGATTTATGCGTACATGTTGATGTATTGCCGCCTTTTGCTTATTTTCCCCTGCCAGCACAGCCTCCGAAATGGCTAGTGAAAATCCCTGTACTCCCCATCCTCTTTCAGGCTTTTAGTGCGCTAACTCAGAGTTGTTTATATTTATGCAAACTAAAATGTTTTCTTCCAAAACCCTCCTAACTGAGGAACTGCCTCATTGTTTTGTAATTCGAACAAGCCTGTGTCCTTTGTGAAATATGGCCTTCAGCTTCCACCTGCTGTTCAGAGGCAGAATGGCAGGTCGACCACAAGTTTCAAGAAAATAAAAATATCGCCGCAAATTTCAATCCCAAGTGCAAAACGTTGAACGAGGTGAAAGTGGAATTTAAATGACAGTATAAAGCTGGTCCTGGTAAGGCTTTTGGTTTGGTTCAGTTTAGCTAGCCTAATTTTCCCAGAACTTGAATAAAAGGGGTGTTATTTCCACTAATTAAATCAGACAATTTATAGCTGTTGTAAGAAGCAATCTGCTTTAAGTTGTACAGAAGTATGCTGTTTTCTCTTTTCCAGCTAAAAACCACAGTGACACCCAAGTGTTCTTCTACCTGTGGATTATCTTCTATTTCATCAGCTCTTGCTATACCCTCATTTGGGACCTGAAGATGGACTGGGGTCTCTTTGACAAAAATGCTGGTGAAAATACCTTTCTTCGAGAAGGAATTGTCTACCCACAGAAAGTGCGTATACCACCTGCTCTTACATTAGGAAAGGCTTTTAGTGTTTTAACAAAACTTGCTGAGTTTAGAGCATGTTGCAGTCAGCCACTGGTGCTTCTAAATGCTATGGGCTGGGATTTTCTAGCAGTAGAGTTCTTTTTTTTTCAAAGAGATCGTTTCATACTGTTGACTTTTCTAGTGGTTGAGCAGCAAATTCTGTATCTTCCTGAAGGCCTGAAGAGGTCTGTCTTCTCTGCAGAACATGTACGATGAGTTGTCCTGTTTGTCTGTCTTGTTCTTCAGGCATACTACTATTGTGCCATTGTAGAAGATGTGATCCTGCGTTTTGCATGGACCATCCAGATCTCCCTCACTTCCATGCAAATCTTTCCGTACGCTGGGGACATCATTTCTACTGTATTTGCCCCACTTGAGGTATTCCGGTAAGGCTGCTTGACTGAACAGTTCATTTCTCTTTTATGTTTTTATTACTTGTATCACGTCAGCATGGTGGGAAGTGCCTGGCTCCTTGGACATGGAAGGTACCGGTCCTTGAAATGCAAGACTAGGTCTAACAGGAACATTTAATCCGAACAGGGTGCTGAGTGAAGAAAGCTGTAGAGGGCTCTGCCGCAATGTGGGGCTGGGTCTTTCATGCTGCGTTTGCAGTTTCTTCTGAACCTAGACCTAATCTTGAGGGTTTGGGGTTCTTTTTTTACTAATTTTCTCCTTAAAATTACCTTGTTGAAATTTCCAGTTAATTCTCAGGTTTGCAATTTTCAAATCTCTGCTTCTTTTCCAAACACTAATTTGGATTCTGCATCATCGTTTTGGATCTTGCAAGGTTCTGGGGCTCTTTACACACTTGTACTCTAGCTGGAAGCCCACCCCTACGGCTTCCCAAGATGAGTAAAAGAACTTGAAGCTGAACCTCACCCATGTAGATGGTGGAGGTTGCCTTTGGCTTGTAATGCCTGGTGCCTCCATGCTGTCCAGACTAGGACTGTCATCGTTAGGACAACGAATGAGCCTGACGGATCTGTTGCTCTCCAGAGAGCTGGGAAAATGTTGTAGCAGGTGCTGCTGTTAGTCACTGGCTGTTTCTCCATACTCCCAGCACGTTCCCAAAGGTGCTTTGATCAGTGAGAAGAGTCAGTGGTATCCAGGTGCATGGACCAGTGCTTCGCCAAACACGGGCAATGCCTGTACAAGCAGAACAGAATGGGTGATTTTCACTTTTTCTCCATCCAGGCGGTTTGTGTGGAATTTCTTCCGTCTGGAGAATGAGCACCTGAACAACTGTGGTGAGTTCCGTGCCGTGAGGGACATCTCTGTGGCTCCGCTCAACGCCGATGACCTGACGCTCTTGGATCAGATGATGGACCAGGAAGATGGTGTACGAAACCGCCGCAAGAACAAACAGTGGAAGCGCAGCCAGAGCGTCTCCTTGCGCAGACCTCGTCTTGCTTCACAGTATGTTTTGCCTCTCCTCTAGCACAACAAACCTAATCATGCGTTGGAGCTGTTGGTAACGCATGCTGGCCATTTATGGGCTGGGTAATCATGTGAAGATCTCGGCCAAAATAGTCATTCAAAGGGAGGGCAGGTCCAATTAGTAAACAAATGTGCCTCTGCTGGAGGGTTGATCCATCCTTTACATCATCCTGGGGTTCTGGTAAACCACTGGGAAAGGGAGTTCCCTTTTCAAGACTTTCCTACTGCAAAAATAGTCTGTAACAGTTGCCAGAGGTTGTAAATGCAAAGCTGGAAGAGAGATTCTCTTCAGCCGGCTGTTTCCAAGCTTCAGACCACCCCATGATTTCAGTTACCATTTGGTTAAAGTTTCATATGCGAGATCTCAGACTCTTTCCTCTCTCAAACCTAAACCCATGCATTTTTTTTTCTTTCCGCCTATCATTCTTCCACCCTAAACGTTTCCCCAGCTTGCACCCCAGCCCCTGAACCTGTTGACTGCATATCTTCACCACAACGCCTGTGCTCCGAGCATCGCAGGGTGCTGCCGTGTCCAGGCATCACTTCTGCCTCAGCTGCAGAGCCCTGCCCTTTGGCCAGGGGACAAGCTCGGGCTCCCCGGGGATGCCGAAGCACAGCGTGTCAGGAGCGTTGTGCAATCCCTACAGCACATCCCCCTGTTGCATCGCTGCATGGGGGGGCTGGATGGGAGGAGGAGGAGGCGGCCGTGGCTGTCACGCAAAGGGTGTGCTCTGGCCGGAGCCGCAGCCCTTGGGCCATGCTTGTTTCATATCCGTGTTGGCTCAAGAGTACAGGGATGTGACCAATACCAACAGTCTTCGTGCAGCTGCTGGAGCCTGAAAAACTTTATGCGGAGAGGATGTGGGCCAAAGCCTGGTCGAAATCCCTACAGCCACATCCCTTTCCCCCTCGGACGTGCAGCGAACCAAGATGTGTCAAGCATATTCCACAAGAAGCTGCTGTACCTCTGTGCAGCCCGGTGACAGAGCAGGAACAGTCCTTTGGATTTTTACAGTGCCTACTGCAACGTTTTCAGGGAATTTTGTGTGGAGGGGTGGATGGATGCACGCATGGCACCCAGCAGCGGTCCCTGGCTGTTGGTCGGCGCAGCCCGGCAGAGAGCACTGTCCCTGCGCCCACGGTGGGCAGTGCCACCGGGGAAAGATGCTGAGGGACAGCTGGGACATATTTATAAGGCTCTGCTATTCCCAGTGAGAGTGGGAGAGTGTGAAACAGTTCCAGTAGCCTGCTTATTCCCTCTCTGCATAAGAAAGACTTTTTCCTCTGCCCCCTCCCCGCCCTTTTTTCCCCCCCAAGTTCACTGCGGTTTTAGTGTCTGCCTGTAGTAATGGGAACTTCTTCTCCCCAGTGAGTGTTTTCTTTTTTTTGTTTTGTTTTTTTTTTTCCAGGTCCAAGGCTTGTGACACTAAGGTATTGATAGAGGACCTAGCGAATGAAGTGAACACATGAGATGGCCACGGTCTCTTATTCCGCATCGTTTGTTTTCTCGTTCTGTTCCCCTCTTCCCCAAGTAACCCGATCTCTGGTACAGTTCCAGCTGAAAACAGGAGAAGACACTGAACACGTTTTCCGAGCTCTTCCAGACCAGATCCTATGGACTCCAACAAGCTCACTGTGTTTCGTTTCTTTTCTTCTGGGTTAATTTTAATGTTCTATTTTAAAAAAAAAAAAAAAACCACACACACAAAAAAATAAAATATTTTACTTTGTTTTGCCAATAAAGAGGACAGTTCAGGAAAGAAGGATTGTTTACAGTCTCAACAAGGACATGCAAACCTGTCTGGATAACGAAGCATCATAGGGACTCCCTCATGGGACAGTGCCGAGAGCACACTCGGTTTCTGCTTGGCCCGGTTTTGACTGGTTGAAACCGGACTTAAGTTTTTAAATCTGATTTTTTTCATTTTGGTTTTTGTTTTGTTTTTTTTTTCTTCATATCCAGCGCTGAGGCACTGGCTGCACTTGCAGGGAAAGTGCACTTAGAGCAGTACCTTCATTCATGAAGCTACTTTTTAATTTGATGTAACTTTTCTTATAATTTTTTGGAAATATGATGTATCTGTTGCATATAGTTTTCACATTATTTATGAAACTTAACAACCATATGAGAGTGATTTTGAGTCCTGTGCAATGAAGGTTGTAATGGTAAAACAAAGCCGGGAATGTAGATCTAGATCTCCGGGGTTGTGGGGTTATGCCCTGCAAATACCCCTCGCGTGAGATGACTTGCACCTGTGTTTACCTTTTCTCTCTCTCTCTCTTTCTTTTCAATTTTATTTTATTTTAAACCAAAGTTTCTCTTTCTGATTTTTTTAAGTTGCTGCTACTGCTTCTGGGCATGTCTCTTGTGCCGGTTCAATGCCAACTTTCCGTGCAGCTGTGTGAAAGTAGTGCAGATGATCCTAAAGCCCTTTCGAAAGGAGAGTTGGGTCCTACCAACAGTGCAAAAAGCTAGGCGAACAAAGGCTTCAGAACTTCATTCTCCAGATCAAAAAGCATTTTTCAAAGCCTTAATAATCCTTAGATGGCATGAGGGCATCCCATACCGAGCAGGGAGCTTTTTCTGGTGTTCTCCTGCAAGCCCAGCGTAGCAAAAGTGGGACAAGGCAAGGAGGTGATGGTTCCCGTGGGCTGGGAGGGGAGAGGTTTAGCAGGCTGGGGTTCAGGAGCGGTGATGTGTTAGAGAGGTGCCGGAGAGTGTGGAAAGGACTGTGTTGTGCCCACCTGACAGGGAAGGTGAAATTGGAAGCAGATCTTTTTGTGGCTTCTGGTTTGGCAGAAAGGCTCTGTCGGGCGCTATCCCGGTATGCTGCCCTGTGCCTTGGCTGTTACTCCTGCCCCTTGCCTCGTCTCGCTAACCCGGGTTGGGAAGTGCAATACCGTTAAGCAGACCTGGGTAGAGGGCAGCCGTATTGCCCAGCAAATTATGTTGGAAGAGCGATGCTAACTCGATGGTCTCAGTGGTCTTTCCTCTGGTAGGAAAGGAAACACGGGGACCCACAGAGTCCCACTGTCCTGCCCTGAGCACGACGTGCGCTCCCTCGCAGCAGTACCGGTGGGCGAGGGGAGCCGGAGCTGAACCTCGCAGCCAGGATTGCTGTCGCTGGGTCGGGTTGGCACGGCCGAGATCCCCGGGGCTGCCGCCTTCCCCTCTGCCCTGGCGCCCAGCAAGGGAAGGCTGAAACTCCTGGTATCTGATGTCTGCCCTTTGACTTGCCTCTAGTTTGGGCAATGGAGTTGCAGGAATCTCTGCTCAGTTGCTGTTTGGTAGTTATTTTTTTTTAATTAGCTAATAGCATGGTTTCTCACACAACCGGTACATTGCGTTTTCTGAGTTTGCCTGCTGTGCCTCTTGCCCAGAGGAACTGAAGAAGGAAACTTTCATTTAATTGGAAATAGATTAAAATTCAGTGGTGGAGAACTTGTGCCCCATGCCAGGTGAAGAGCAACACTGCAGACCTATAACTACCTACCCTTCTGTGATGTGCTCTCAGCTTACAAAGAAACTCTGATGGACCTGCCGGGAGATGCCTCTGCTCCGTCAGCGGTGTGCGTGATGGTGTAGCTGATGTGTCTGTTGTGGTGCTCCTCCTCGCATCTCCGACCGCATCGGTCTGCCCCAGCGAGAGGGCAGCCGGACTAGCCGGGGTTGGGCTGTTCATCTTTTGGGTGCCCAGGAGCCTATTTCCCCATATTTAACCCCCTTAGGTCCCTTGTTCATACATAAAATGGAGGGTTCCTGTTCATATGGAAGTGGAGTCTGAGATATAAAGCCCCTTAAAATATTTCCTTTTCCTAATTCGCATTGCAGCGGTTGTTGCCGTATCCAAACCTTGCCGTCGGTGTTTCCAGCGGGGAGTGGTGGGGGATGAGTGAAGCCATACCTACCTTGGGGTGTTTTAGAGGAGGGCAGCCACACCGGGGAGGGGGAAATCCAAGATAAACCAGTGGTGTTCCTTAAGCAAGTGGTTCTTTTCATAAAGAAACAGAGCTTTACTGGTAATTCTTCCTTTCAGAGGGAAGGAAGAATACGGAGAGAGATTTTGAAGTGATGCCAGTCCCCTGGGAGCACTCTGCCTTCCTCAGCTGGGCTGGGGAGCACTGCGCTGCTGCTGCACCCACCGACCGTCCGCTTCCCAACCTGCTGGGCAGGAGGGTCAGGTTGCAAGTAATTAAATTCTTATTTCTGTAGTTTACCCAAATCCTTATGGGAAGCAAGAATTCAGGCTGTCCCTCTGCTCTGTTCCCTGCTCTGCACTTTCCCTTCCCTTTTTCTCTGTCTTTGCTGGCAGGAGAAACAAGAAAAAAAAAAAGGGAGGTGGTGTGCTACAGCTGAAAGAAAACATCATCCCGTTTGGCAGTGAAGATGCTCTCTCGGGGTTGGGGGAAGCAGCCCGAATCCCCAGAGGCATGGCTTTTAAAGGCTCCTGGCTCCCCAGCACTGCGTCTGCCTGTTCCCTCCCTCCCTCTCTCCCAGAGATTGCTGAGAAATCAGGCAGATTCCTCCCGGGAGCGTAGCACTGAAACTGGGATGGCTCCGTATCTACGAGACCATCTGGCCGATAAAGGGAGACCCAACGAAGCAGAGCAGGTGGTGAGAGGAAAATAGTCCCGTCGCTCCTTGTGAGCAACGAGGGGAACGGGGAGAGGCCCGGGGTGGCTTCGTTTTGTGAGTGGATCCTTGGAGGGAGAGCCGCAAGGTGACAATCCAGAAGTATGGAGAGCAGAGTTAAAAGGAGCTGTTTGGGTTTTTTTTTTTTTAATCCAGCACTTTAGTTGTTGGGACGTAGCTGGCTGGAAAGTGAGAGACAGGTCTGTGCTCTGGCCGCCGCGGAGCAGGGCTGGCTTTCGGGTGTGGAAGTCTCCTTCTCCTTGCGATTCGGTGCAGAGGTTGCCAGAGGTTGTGGTTGCGTGCGGCCCCGAGGATGGTGTGGAAGCTGCTTCTGTCCAGCTGAAACCCTTGCAGATGGTCCTGTCTGAGGGCAGGAGATGCCACGGTGTGGCCAGTGACTTTTGGAGATTCCCTTTGAATTCATTTCTCCATACTGATTCCCTGTGCTTTCCATCCTTCCTGCTCTTCCAGGGATTATTTTTTTTTTTTTGACTTGCAGCATCCAGAGTTTATTTGCTAGCTGGAGAGTTCCCCGCGTGCCGTTGGGACTGGGTCACCCAACAGGGCAGGTCCGGGTGCTTGGGGAAGGTCCATGCCGTGTGCTGTGGGTGCACACCCCTGCGGGGGCAGCGGGGCAGGTTTGGGCTTTACGGACCCAGCGAGGGGAACCGGTGCTGTCCCACCAGGTCTTAAAAGAAATGGATTTGCAGCCCCCGTGGCTGCAGCCTGTACGTATCAAATAAGCTCCTACCTCTCAAATCCAAGCCCGTTCCCAAAGTCAGCAGTTGCTCATCCCTTTCCCTGCCCCGCTCCCGGCCCTCCTTGTTCTGTCGGTGTCTTTGCCGTTTGTCCGAAGGCGATGATGCGCGGGGGCATGACTGGCAGCAGCCTTCAGGGTGAAAATCTTGAGGGGTGGGGACATGGAAAAGTCTCTTGTGAAGGAGGGTTGGATCCTGCTCCTCTTCCTTCCCAAATAACTTCTCATGTCGCTTGTTCTGCCTCCTCGCCTGTGCTCAGCCGCTGCAGCCGTGTGGGAGGCAGGGAGGGAAAGCACGGTCCTGCTTCAGGAGATAACAATCCCTGGGGATTTTCTTGTGGATCTGCCAAGGAGCAAGGGAGACGGCACAAAGTCTTGGAGCTTTGCCTGTGTTTTGAACAGCTGAGTGAATTTGGCCTTATCCTGCGAGGATGCTGCTGCATGCTGCTCGCCGTGACTCGGTGTGTGCCCCAGGCTTTTGGAGGGGGGGAGTTGTGGCCCCGGTGCTGCGACGTGCCCTGGGACCGGGACGTGGCTTGGCTCCCGTTGGGAACACAAAAGCCACTTTGCTCACACGCTGCATCCCGGCCTCGTGTCCTCCCTCCTCTCCTCCACTGTTCGGCTTTGCACTCGCAGGGGGAAGATGATCTTCTGCCTTAAGCATATTTTTTTGTTATTATTATTTGCATTTTTATTGCAGAAGGGAATGCGATTTTGTCTCCTTGGAAAAGAGGGGCTGGGGCTCCTGGGAAAAGAGTGGAAAATCCCTACGTTAACTCTGTAGCAGTCATGGTTGGGCTTGGTGACAGTCACCTCATCAAACCTTGCCTCCTTGACGTGACACCATCCCAAATACCGCACCTTGGGACGAGCTGTCGAGCCGCCACCGCCGTGGGGTTGAACTGGTGTATCGGCATCCCTCGGGGGCTTCGGTCCCTGCTCGTGGCATCCTAGTTGCAAGAGAACTGCAGGTTTTGGGGGGAGGAGAGGCAAGGGATGGCAATATTGGGTGTACCCAGATGCTGATACCCCAGCCCTGTTCCCGGCAGGAGTCGGAGGCTGCTCTGGCCCCGGCACAGCCGTGCCACGGTGGGCGAGAGGCACCGACCCTGCCTGGGGAGATGCCCCATGACCTGCCAGTCCCTCACGCTCTAGAAACCAAATTCCAAACTCTTTACTCCAGAGGAGAAATTGGGCAGCCTGGTAGAACTTGTGATGACCTCTCCGTCCCATAGGTCCTCCTGGCGAAGGATCGGCATTTGGAAGGGGCTCCGGGGTGGAAATACCAAAGTTCCCCCCGGGTCCCGCTGCCGCCTTCCTCTCCCCGTCCCCGCTGTGTTGGTCTAAATGATCTTTCTATGAAGCCCTGTAGATGTCAAAAGTAATTATGGAGTGTGATTAGTCCTCTGTGGGTGCTTGCTTTCTTTCTTTCCTCCTCCTTTCTCTTTCGCTATCCCCTTCTCCACTCTTCTTTTTTGGCTAAGTGGAAAAGGTGAGGACAAAGAATTGCCGCTTGCTTGGACTCATGATGTATCTGTGACTGCGCTATTAGCTGTCTCCTCTTTCCTCCCCAAATGGATATAATTTTTGAAGTGTGGAATACCCTTCTTGATAAGTAGGTTTTAAAAAAAGAAAAAAAAAAAGAAAAAAAATAATGCACAATGTGATACTGTTTCATAGTTTCTAGGTGGTTGTATAAAGCAAAGTTACTGTGATTGTGTTTTTCAAAGGAAAAAGTGATTGGTTACGAAATCTGTCCTTTTTTTCATTATTACAAGCTCTTTGTTTTCCAATGATCTGATGGCTCTTTTATCCCCCTCTGTGTGTCTGTCTTCCCACGTCCCACCCCTGGTGCTGCATCCACCCACGAAGCATTTCCTCCCACCGCTCTATAAAGGCGCTGCTCTCGCACCCTTGGGAGCCGCCGTGGGCTCTCACCGGTGACCGAAGGTGGGGGACGTTTGTGTCCCGGGAGGAGGGGGAAGGTGCTTGGAGGAGGGAGATGTTTGAGAAGGGGTTGGAGGTGGGCATGGAGGGGTTCCCAGGAAGGAAGCTCAAACCCAACAGGCCAAGGGGGGTGATGCTGGAGGCCCTTGGTCCTTCTTGGGAGCCTTTGGTTGCTTCTCTCCCCCTTGTCTCTGGTCCAAGGTGTTCTCCTGCCTGCACAGTGGGTGACCAGAGGCTGAGCAGCCCAACTCTGGGTTGTCTGGGGTCTGTGCTTTCATTTCCCTCTCTTAAATCTCTTCATCATCTCTTGCAATCAATCTTCCTCCAGAAGAGAGCCCGGTGCCTTGAAATCACTCTAAGCCTGTTGCTGCTCCCACCAGCCGCTTCCCGGAGGTTTAATCCTGGCCGAGTTTCTCTGCCTATGCTGCCGGGCTGGTGGCCTGGTGGCAGGAGCCCGGCTGCCCTCGCTTTGGGACCTCACGGGGGTGGCTTGTCCCCAGCTTGATGGGGACAACATCTCCCAGGCGCGTTTCACCTCCCCAGCCCTGGCAGAGGAGCCGAGATCCCTCACCGGGACGATGCGGAGGTAAGGATGGGTCCTGGCATCGCAGGGGAGGTCGGACCCCGAGGCTGGGGTACAGGGCAAGGGGAGGGCTCTCTACCCTGGGCTCTTCCA
>NW_009596610.1:102663-102895 GCF_000690535.1 Cariama cristata
CCGGGCTCAGTTTTGGCCATAATGGGGGCCCTGGGGCCACCGGGGTGGTGGGGGATGTTTTAAGAAGATAAAAGTGATTTCTTACTGCTCGTGCTGGCGGGGACCAGCGCGGCCGGAGCCGGGAGGATTAAAACAATTTCATAATCCTGGTGATTTCCTTTTGATCGGGATTATGAAACCAATCACAAATATCAAAAGCCGCAGCTTAAAGCGGCAGCCGGAGCGGGACCGG
>NW_009596611.1:0-6228 GCF_000690535.1 Cariama cristata
GATGTCCCTAGGATGTCCTAAGCACATATTGGTTTCTCTTGATCAACCTAAGTAGCACCTTCAGTCTTTTTAAGTCATTCCTAAGTCTTCTAGTTCTTTATTTTGTACCTGAAGTTCCTCAGAAATAAAGCAGGGTCTGAACATACAAGGCAGATTTGAATAAGGGCATTTGGACAGTCACATCACAGCCCCACTCCAGTGTGTCCCAAAAGGTGCCGAGAAAGGAGCTTTGCAAACCCAGTATCAGCCTCATTGCCCATGGTCCCCTGTGACGATGGAGAGTCCCCAGCAGCTGCGAGGCTGTCCGGCCCCAGAGCAGAACCTCTGCTCTTGTAAACCAGCGTAACCCCAGAGAAGTCACCAGAACTGTGCCAGTTTTCATGGCTGAGTTTTACCACCAGTTAGGAAGAGGCTGTCAGTGTGGCATTCGGTGTTTGACAGAGAAGGAGCCACAGAGACTGTATCTGTAGGTCAGTAGTTTTCAAAGCAAAGAAGGAGTGATATCGGAATTCCCAGGGCAGGGAAGAGAGGTCTTACTAATCCAAAAGTGCGTTGCAATATATATACTTATATGTATATATACATATTTTTATTTCATATCAGGCAACCTGTGCCAGTTGCTTTTTCTCCTCATCAATAATTGGCAGGTGCCAGGCAGGGGTAATGCACTTTCTCTGGGAATGCACAAGATGCCATTTCGTTAGCCAGAAACATTTGCTCGATCTGAGATGATGCCATTAAGTGAAAGACAAAGGAGGGAATGATAGAGAAACTCCATGGGGCAGGAAAAGTTGCTGAAAGCTGTTTGCAGTGGGCGTAAGTGCTCTGTCAGCCTTCCCCTCATTGCCTATCAGTCTCTATTGTATGTCTCTGGCAGGGTAACACAGCATTAAAGTGCGAGCGAACTACCATGGCCTTTTATTTTCCTCTTAAAATGCATAAAGCAGGGCTAATTGATTAAAACATCCCAGTGGGTAATTTACTGAGGCCCCCTAGGCAGGGAGCTCTCTCATACGCTGCCAGGCATCACTTGCTGGTTTTAAGCAGGGACTTGTGGCCACTGCAAGGTCCCATCTGGCAGCTGCAGAGCAGCAAGAAACAGAAGCGTAAGAAACATTGCAGGATGGGGACTGTGGTGAGGCTGAAGTTGCTGTGGATTTAAATTTGGATCTGTGTGTGCCTCAGGTAGCCCAGATGTTGAGAGTGTAATTTGGATGTTTTTTGTACCCACCTTGTTCAAACCAGGGCTTCAAAGCCCTTCATTGTAAAAATGGGCAAGCCAGCAAAAAGTTAGCATTGCCAGATGGCCAGCTGGGTGCTCAGCTTTGCTCCAGCCCTGTCTCAGTACCTCCTTGTGCAAAACATCTCAGAGATGCTAATGGGGGATGCAGGACTGTGCTGGTGGGAACAGCTGCGGTTCACTCAGGCAAAGACTGTATTGTGATGCAAATGGACAGTGGCCCAGACACGGTTACATCTCTGAATCAATTTTCTAATATTAATGCAGGAAACCCACGATGATTTCATTTGGATTTCCAATGAGATTATGTTCTATTATTAGCTAAACACCGCTGAGCAGTAAAGCAGATTTATAGAAGGTTTACATTCCTGACTCAGCTGTCAGTCATCAATGGATGGGTTTGCAGGAATCTGCAAGCAGTAGCTGAGAGCGATGCAATGTCAGCTAATTAAATGTTCGTGTGAAAAATGGTATCAGTCTCCTAAAATTCTCTGTGCCATTGTCAGTGGAGTACTTGAGCAACAGGAGGAATGAATTAAATTCATCATGAACTAAATGTTTGTGAAATATTCTTTCTGTGGAAATATTTATCCATGGAAACTCATCCACATTTCATAAATACCAAATCATACATTAATATGGGCAAAAGAGGTATTCTTGTTAGGTTCATTTTTCAGAAGGAAAACTAAATCACAGAGAAATTTATGACCTGCCAACATCTGGAGAGATTCAGCCTTCGTCATCTCCTTGCTGTTCTCTCTGAGCCTCATTTCCCCATAAAAGTTGCAATCCTGGACTGATGGCTTTTCTTGTTATTTTGAACTGCAAAGACATGATACCAAAATCGCTTCTCATTTATAAAAGAAAAAACCTGCAGATACGTACCCACACACATGCAGTATTTATAGATACTTTTGTCTGGCAGTAAGATCCATTAGCAGTTGATGGACAGACCAGGAAAGCAAACGCAGCACCTCATTCACAGTTTCAATGGCGAATGGGTTCTCAAATAAAAATCTGGCTCCAAGAAATTAGTATAACACAGGTGACATTCACATTCTTGCTACCCTAGAGTAAATCAGGCTGAAGTCAGTGGAGCAAACATGCCTCTCCAGATTTGCAGCAATATCTCTGAGTGCAGTTTGGTCTTCTGCAACTAAATCTGGTCTCTTCCAGCCTGGAATTGTCCCAGTGCAACGCTAATGAAATTGCTGGGCTGTGACTCACAAATCCCATGATGGTGGGTTCTTCAGAGATGGATATTTCATCTTGAGACCACAGAGATTTTTGCCTTCTCACCTTGAGGATGTGTATGTGTTTGTGTGTATATATGTGAAACCACATAAGGTTCTGTCTGCTCTTGGGAAGTCAGGGCAGATGAGCTGTGTTTTTCAGTTCGAAAAGTTTTGTCAAGCCTGGGCTTGCAAATGCTAGAAAGAGTGCACAGGCATCCTCCCGGGCAAGCATCCAGAGGAAAGTGCAGCTAGACAGATTCCAGTTAGTCATAACAGAGGCTGGTTGCTTATTTAATTAATAATGAGATGATCAGTATTGCTACAAAATGCCGAACATTAGATCTTCTGTCTCTCCAATACTTAAAACGCAAATTATAGATGAATGTATGTATAGATGAATAGCTCATGAAATTATGTGACCTCTGCTATACTGACGAGCAGCCTAGAGACTTGAAGAGTTTTGGCCTTAAAGTCTACATGTTTTGCAGTAGTCAGGTGCACAGAGACGAGTTCATAAGAGGTTCTTCCTAAATTTGGAAGAAAGAAAGGGATACTTCTGAAGCTTACGTTTTTGGAAGGAGGCAAAATGGGCATCTGAGTTCAGTCCTCTTTCAATGCACAGGACCAGAGTGACAGTCCTTGGGCTCTCGAGGACCAAAGGCACTCGGTGCATGTGTGACAGGCACAGCCACAAGGAGAGTCCAGCTCTGCCACTGAGCCCGGGAGAGGACATCACCCGGCTGGCCCTTGTCACAGCATCGCTCAGCTGGGACAGGCCACCAGTGCCAGCTGGCAACTGTTTGCGGGACAGGAGAGAGTTAAAGGTGGCTACAGGGATTTCAGATATCGGCTGCTGAGAAATAAAATTAGGTGAGTTCTGCTAACTCTAGCATGCTGACAGAGATGGATGAAATAACCTTGCCTAAATTAATAAGCACTTACATTGGTGGGGGGTACGGAGGAATTGAAAGCTGTTTGTTGTCTGCCTGTACTTCTTCGTAAAATAGGTTCAGGTTTTCGACCTGCTCTTGTGCCTGTCCACACTTGGCCTCCAGCTAGTTGTAATGCCATGCACACTGCAGAGGAATCTCACTGTAAGAGGTGACTGGTACTAGGACAAGCTTCAGAAACCCCATTTGAGGGGCTTTCCGTGTCTGGGTAGGAACACTTGGCACTCTGGCATGCCACTTTCAGCCCTTGGTTTCACTGCCCTTTGTCTGTACCCCTGTTAGACTCATCTCAGAGGTGAGGAAACCGAGGCAGCCAGCAGTGAGGAGAGTCACGGGCAGAGTCACATCTCCTTGGACCTGGCTGGCAGCAGCCCATATGTCCACTTGTCCCACAGCCCTTGGGTTCATCCTGGCTGGACAGGGCCCTATTGTGGTTTGATGAGACTCTTTCCATTTTGCACTGCAGGTGGAAATCATGGGAGTGTCAGAGAGGCTGCAGCTCCTCTAAGTCCCATTTCACAGTCCTGCCCTGCGTCCCCTTTGGCTCGGTGGAGAAAGGCTTCATTAAACTCATGGAAACAGTCTGGGCCTTTCCTCAGGGCTGCACCCTCTGGGTGCTCATCCTGTGGTGAAAGGAAGACAAAAGTGAATTGTCTTCTGATAGTTTCTTTAGGACAAAAGAGACTAAATGGCTTCCTACTAAGACTCCTTCCTTATCAGCAGGCTTCCTTAAAGCAGCCTGATCTACAGCACCGTGTGTCACAGCAGACAACGAAACCAGTGTGGTCTCCTTGGGACTTAGTCCCAAATGTGGCTTTACTTTTCCTCCTTCTCACAGTATTTTTAAGCCCATATAATCCTATTGACTTCAGTGGGATTACGTCTGATTTACACTGTTACTAGTGCAAAGCCAATTAGGTGATGTGCTTGAACATATCCATCGATCAGTCCTGAAACTCTCGTAATTTCAGTCTTTGCTGGCTTGTACTGAAATGTTTCAGATAAAAGAATTAACCTGAGAAATAAAACTAGAGAACAGTTATAAGGTGCCTCAGCAGAGCGAGCACCGGAAATGTCTCTATAAACCCATCTTTTTTTCCATAACTTGCCTTCTCAGAAACACAGCTGATGTCACCAAATAAACGGTTTAAACACACACACACAAAACTTGCTGACATCAATAAATGTAAGCGCAGCTTTGGAAATGCAAAGTGCAGCTAGATCAGTGAAGGCAGATCTTGAGAGATGCTATGAATATCCTGAGACAGCTCATAACTGATGGGGCTCCTGGCAGCACCAGGCTGTTTGTGTGCAGGCACAGCGCTTTGCTTACTTAGCAGATGTTCATACAATCATCGGATCGTTTAGGTTGGAAAAGACCTTTAAGATCATCGAGTCCAACCATACACTTGTTGCAGGGCTGCAGCTTCCAAAGTCTGCTTGAGCAGCAGGGGATTTTCTGCTTTATAGGGTAAACCCCCTAAATACCACCAAGTTTCTGTAAAAATACTCTCTTTTGCAGGACTCTTAAAATGTGAGTGGGCTCAGTGCACCGATTATGCATTACCAGACAGAGACTGTTGCTACCATTGCAACAACTTTAGTTTGAAATAAAGGCCAGAAGGGTTTTCTTCTATCCTATTCCATATCTCCACCTCTCCGTAGCATCTGTGCACTCACTAAAACGCTATATTGACATGACTAACATCAGGAAAGTAGGCTTTGGTTTTTCTTTGGGGCTTTCCAGCACTGCCAAGGGACTTTGATACACGACTTACTCATTCTTGGAGCACAGTAAGCACCTGCTTCCCTCAAAAGTGTTTCAACTACTGAAATCAGAGAAAGATTGCAATTCTTTCAAGATACTCACAGGCTCCCTCTCCAACAGTGAGTGCAAAGGGTGCAGTGTTACTGATCACGGACCGGAGGGAGTTGTGCGTGGGAGCAGCTTCTCCCTGATTTATCCATCCTTCTGACCAAGTGCTTCTTAGAAATCAGATCATGCAGATACTGCAAGCATCCAGAGATTTGAATCTCTTTTATGTACCCTTGGTTTCAGGAATCCTATAAAGCTTAAGGTCCTTGTCTCACTCTGCATTTAGTAGACTCCCTCTTGTTCATGTAAGGAACAAGAAATAAGTCATCTGATGTTATGGAGTAGCATCAAGATTTAGTAGAACTAATTTTTGTGTATTGACTGGTCCTTCAGAGACCCTTGCAGGGTGGGTGACTCTTATACCAATTTAATAAACCAAGTCACGTGAAAACTTAGGTGATTTGTGCAGCCTGGGACAGGGCAGTATAATTTGGTAAGGCTTTACTGGGACTCCTTCATATTTTATTCCTGGTATTCAGCTGTAGAATAAACCACAAGAAATTCCCAATCTCCCATCTGAGCTCCTGTGCACATCCCTTCCACAGCTGCCACAGGGCCAGGAGATGTAAAGAAAGAGAGCCAAAGCAAGAGAAATAACTGTTCACCTGTCTGTTTGCAGCCACTGAGCTATACACTGTTTTCCTGAATCTATATCTTGGCCGTGTATCCGTATGCCTGCGGGCTGCACAGGGCAGTGCAAACGCGGCTCTGTACAGTCACAAAATAAAGGAGGAATAACGAGTGCTGTTCACTGAATGCCCAGTAAGGTGAGAGGAGGAAAAGCTTCCATAGAGCAGATGGGAAAGTGAAATGTGGCTGGAAAGGAGGTGAAATGCAAGGAGAAGAAGTGGGGTGCAGGGTTCGGGGTGCAGGAACTGGGACACCAGGATGTGGTGCTGGGATGCAGGAGCTGGGATGCCGAGGTGC
>NW_009596612.1:0-8891 GCF_000690535.1 Cariama cristata
GATCTTTGAGGTCTCTTTCAACCTTAATGTTTCTATGATTCTAAATCAGAAGCTCAGAACAGAAAATGACTACTCTTTGCTGAAGCTGGAAATAGTCTTATGCTGGAAGTATTGAGCAACCATAGTTATAGGTATTATAAGCAACAATATTTCTTATTGTTGTTTGCCTACATGGTGTTTGTTGCTCAAGAGCAGAATATTTTTAAAGTCAATGGAAATTTTTCTTTTCTACCATTGAAACACTAGGGTTATGCACTTTTTAAGCTAAAGCAAATTTTGCCATAACAAAACCATTATGTCCAAGTAGCATTATTTTCATGAAAAGGATGATGAATTTTGATTAGTGAAAAGTTAATAATAATACTTTTTTAAACTGCAGTGATAATCTTAAGTACATCTTGCTACTTCTACCATTGTCTGAGTTTGGAGATTTGTAATAATATTAGTATGGTAGGTCCCTTACAGTCTATGGAATCATACAGTGTAAGAAAGAAAAATTGGAGGGACTGTTACCTTATGGAAACACACACACAATAATACATGTTTGAACTTCTTCATACTGAGTGCTAATTGATGTTTAATTTTTGGTTTTTTTCCATCCCAGGCTAATGGCTGAGTGGCGATTTTCTCGGGGAGTTAGAGAACAAACCAAAGCTTTTCTTGATGGTTTTAATGAAGTTGTTCCTCTACAGTGGCTACACTATTTTGATGAAAAGGAGCTGGAGGTGAGGTTTTCTGTTCAACATTTGTACCTTTTGCAAAGGTACTACATATGGAATGGTCAGCTTGAATCTGTCATCTGTGGCATGCTGCATTTGATAGCTTCTGGAACATGGAGAATTTAATAGGAGCAGTGGGGGGTAAATCGTGGTGAAGAGTCAGTATCTGTTGAATCAGTGTTTTGTGGTATTCAGCAGTTGGGAATTTTAGATTTCATCCTCGGTATTAAAATGTGTTTTGCAGCCTTCTATGAAAGGATCAGAATATGAGGTCACAGATGGATCTCCTAGTCATAGAAAACTTCTCCCTCTGTGGTAGATGGGTAGAATTACCTTGTAACAGGTGGCACAGAAGTTGATTCTGGTGTACAGTGACCGCTTAGTTTCACATTCAGAATCTAGGATAGTTTCTAGGGTTATTAAACTTAAGGACAGAACGTTGGAGGAACCAGCAAGGTTTGAAACTGAATTTTGCAGATCCTCAATGTGTAACCCAAGGACTGACAACAGGAATCGCTTGCATGTCCCATGTTTACTTAACAGTCAACCCGACCTGTGTTCACTGTTGGGGTTGTGGCTTGGAGCAGGGACAAACGGATCTGTAGTGCTACGCTTACTTATTTCTGTGAGACCTGCCAAGGTTCCCTGTAGATAATGAGCACTGTTCTGAAAGCTTCATAAGTTAAATGGGAGTTTTTCCTAAGAAAGGACTTTGATCTGTTTTATTTAGTGTTCAGTTTTCTAGGAGGCTTTGCCTTTAGCACTTTCAGCTTTCATTGCCCCTCGTAATGAATACTTCACAGACTTACACTTTGCACTTTGTTTTATTTTTACTAGTAGTAGCAGTATACCTTGCAGTGTGCTTTATCTTTGCTAGTAGTAGCAGTAGCAGCAATGTAATCATCATCATCATCTTGGAATATGAGCAGGGTTTTAATGGGAAAGGTAATATCCTCTTTAATATAAAATTTCCTCTTATGGGTAAGGTAGTATCTTTTATTATTGAATTATTAGTCGGAAGAAACTAAGTTTTTGGTATGCAGGCTTTCAGACCACTTAAATTCATAAACAATTTTGGAGGAGTTCTGTAAACTTAGGATAAAGGAAAATCTAACTGTGGAGTAAAATGAAAAAAGTACCAGTCCTTTGTTGGGAGCAAGAACTTCTGGTTTTGTTAGTGTGTCTCATACAAGATAGAAAATTAACTCTTAATTTACGTATGTAAATGTGTATATTGTCAAGTAATCATTCTGTTTTCTAGGTCATGCTCTGTGGTATGCAAGAAGTTGATCTAGCAGACTGGCAGAGGAACACTGTTTATCGTCATTATACAAGGAATAGCAAGCAGATCATATGGTTCTGGCAGGTATGTTGGTCAGTAAAATTTCTGATTTCTTAGATTTTGTTTTGGTTTCTAACACAAATGATATTTGTGGAGTGGAGGGATGCCATCTGAATGAAGGTTCTTGCTGCTCCCTTTCTTGTTTCTTTTCAGAGAAGAAAAGGAGGATTACTGGTTCTTAGGGAGCCTACTTTAGGGTGGGAAATGACAGATAGATACTGGCATTACCTTTGGATGGCTGGGTCATGAATACTTTTTCTGTGTCTTGTTCTTCTTCTTGATTATACAGTGATAGAGTTTTTTTGTATTCTTAGCAGTGATCTACCTTCTAAATGTTCTTATATGAAGTACACCTGTACATCTGAAATGCTACATATTATTTATGATTATTGTCTTATCAACTGTGCCAGTCTAGCACTGACTGATTATAACTCACATTTTAATGACGTCGGCTAAGAATTATTTTCAGGAAGAAACCTCCAAATATGCAGTACAGGGTCCCAGTTTCTATGAATTTCCCTAAAGAGAAGTCACAGCTAGGCAGTTCTTGTCTTGTGATAAATCAGCAGTCTAGAGAGGCTTTTGACAAAGTTCCTGTAAGAAAATGATGCAAATCAGTTATTTCCTAGTTTATTTATATTGTCAGAATAATGTAAGATCTGATGATACGATCCTTTTTTAAGATGCTTGGTATTGAAAGAATCTTAACCAGAAGTTCTAGTAACTTGGATATAGTTTCAACATTTATAGAACAAAAAGATTCATTTTGTTATCTAGGTTTTTCTGAGTCAAAATTGTAGTTGTATCAGTGCCCCTTCTTTTACTGAGACGTTCTCCATCCTCTCTCTCTTTTCTTCCTCTTCCTTTTATCGGTGAAGTTCCTTACAAAGTGGTGCAGCTGTTATGGTGGTGTTTTCTCTCACTGGGACTGCCACATGCAGGGAATACTTCAGTCTTGAATTACCCAGAGCCTGTGAGCAGGCTATTGTTGTGTTTAATCAAAATGGCAATAGTCTTCATATAAAGCATTGGCATGATTTGTATTTTAGCATAGAATGAAGTAGATAAAGATTCTTCTTATTTGGTGTTCCTAGCCTTCACATTATAATGATTGACAATGCATATAATCTGAAATCACTGTCTTCTTCCTCCACCCAATTTTGCTGAAATCAAGAAAGGTAAACTGTTCTCAAGGTGGTGTCTTGTTAAACAGAATTACACTTTTTCATCAGTCTCATGGGGTTTTTGTTTTTCTCCAGCAATGTTAAAAATTTTTATTAAGTAATTTGAATTTCTGTGCCTAGTTTGTAAAAGAAACAGACAACGAGGTTCGCATGCGACTTCTGCAGTTTGTCACTGGCACTTGCAGATTACCACTGGGTGGATTTGCTGAACTTATGGGTAAGTAAAAGGTGACCACAACTGTTCCATGTGCAAAAGAGCCATGCTGCAAGTGTACATATAGCAGGAACTTCATGTACATCACCTTGGATCTAGAAGGGCTTTTTATATCAGAAATCCCATGAATACATTTATAATTGATTATGAAATTAGCTCATTTCTATGAGAACAATGTTCATATTCATGTAACATTGAGTAGCACCCAATGAGCTTTGTCTGCTATATCTGAGTTGTGTCTTATGTCACGTATATATCATGTGTACTACTTAAAAGGAACAGATTACACTTCTTTCCATCTTCTTTTCTAGGAAGTAATGGTCCTCAGAAATTCTGCATTGAAAAAGTTGGTAAGGAAACCTGGTTACCAAGAAGTCACACCTGGTGAGTTGTTACCTGTAAACTTTCTGTATCTTTAGTGGTTCTCTCTTCTGGTCTTGCATTGACCAAATCAAATGAAATCTAATTTGAATCAGTTTTCTGTCTCCCTCTTCAGCTTCTTCAATTGCTCTGACATGCCAGTATTGAAAGCTTTTTTGGTTGCCCTGTTCTTAAATTTTGCTACTGCACTGTACAGTTTGTCAGTGTCAGATCGATCAAAAGCATGATGTTATCCTTCCTGATTAGAACTGAGAGGTGTTTCCCTAATTATTTATGTTAGAGAATATTAAATAACTGAACAAAAGTCATGTTGGTGTTAGTTATATACAGTTTTAGATACACTTACTATACAGTAACAATATAAATGTATAGTCATGAGAAAAAGTAGCATGAAAGAAATCACAACAAACGTTCAAAACAAGGATGCTTAGCCAAGAATGCAGATACTTTTTCCTGCCAGGCTTTAGACTATTACTGGCTTGGCATTCCAGTGCCAAACTGGTGCAACAGGTACACAGATCAGTTCCCCATACACACTGTGTGCAAAATGGACGCACCTTCCTTTGACAACATTGTGACGGTAATAATCATCATACTTTTAAACTACTTCAGGGAATCCTCCATTTTACTGTTTTCTCCCCCAGTGCTGTTTTTTCAAGTGATGATTGCAAAAGTTAAATATCCCTCTTTGTCTAAATAATTTTGCGGAAGACATGGAATGAAACAGAACCTTGGCAGAAGCATTTATGGCAAAGTTTAGAGGGACACCCCCCCCACCTCACCGCCCCATATCCAGGCATGTGTAGGGAGGAGAAATATTCAGCTTTTTCATGCTCTTGCTGGAATTTGGAGATGCATCAAACTAGAATGATACTAAACTTCATGGCAAACATTTCTTTTTCTCAGTATTATAGTTCTCTGGATCTTGGGCTGTCTTTAGTCTCCAAATGTTCTGGTTTGTATCTGATGTGATAACAGTCTTTTGTTTCTTAAAGTATTCCTCTCAAACTTTGTCAGTTCTTACTGCTCAAGGCAGTGAGATTGCACTGATTGCAATTTCTTCATTTCTAATTGTTGATCAGAACATTTTTAGCTTCTACTGTAGCAGTCGAATTCTGTAGTGTTCTACATGGGATTTAGATCAACTTAACAAAATTTTTTTTTTTTTCTCCTCAGTTTTAATCGTTTGGATTTGCCACCATATAAAAGCTATGAACAACTAAAAGAGAAGCTGCTCTTTGCCATTGAAGAAACAGAGGGATTTGGCCAAGAGTAGAAGTGGCTTCTAGTCGAAAAGGAGATCTTGCATAATAAAAGGCCCAGCCAACTAAAATTGCACACTTAATTGTATATAAGCTTTTTTGTTCTGTACAGTGATCTTTCTGGAACTCTAAAAGTATAATTGTTCTCTGTTCTTCCACAAAGATATGCAAAACAGTTCAGCCTTTTCTACTTTTATTTATTGCCCTTCCAAAAGACCAGAAAAACCCCTCATAAATTTTGAAAGCAGACAAGAGACTTATTTAAAATATATATAAAAATATAAATATATATACTAATAGGCTCTAGTTTTATAGAGCTTTAAGTGTATGAAAAGTTGCAGCCATCTAAAAGGGCCTGGATTTGCTTTATCTTGGCTTTATTATTCAGAAAAATGTTTAAACTGCTCTGTGTTCTCTCTTAAGAAACATCTCCAAGTTTGTTTTATTGCATGGCTGTTCTAAAAGGTGTTAAAGGCTTAGGCCAAACGTATCCTAAATATGTAGAAAGATGCTGCTGGTATTTGAGACGACAGAATATGTTGTTCTGTCAGTTTAATTTTTTTAAATACATAAATAGCTGATATATCCCTCTCTACTGATGTAGCCAAGGTCATGAATAAAGCCTTTACTACTTGCACAAGAGTCATGTACAATAAGATGAATGTGATTTCATGTTGAAAGGAATTGGTGCCACTGGTCTGACTTATCGTAGGAGCTGAACAGAATATTTTAATTAATTTGAGCAGCATTAAAATTTGTTTACATATTACCTTGGGTTATTACCACGAGGATGTTAGGTAATCTTCAAAGGAAAAATAATAATAAAAGAGAAAATATTACACATTCTCTCCTTGGTCTGGTGTCTTACAGGTTTCTTTTTTGTTGCTGTTGTTGTTTTGTTTCCTTTTTCAATCCATGATGTCCTTTTTACAGCTTTGTAGAGTATATAAATGTGAACTGAGCGATAAGGGTAAACAAAAGGTAATGTGAACTTTGCTGCTTTCTGTGTTCCTGTTCAGTTTCAGTTACTGGATCTAGTAAACCCAAATAAAATGAAAGTTACGTAAGCTTTGCACAGATAAAAATATTCTCAAGTATTAAATACTCTCATTCCTCTTAAGTTCTTACAGAAATTCAGATGTACCTGAAATAAGTAAGTATGTCTAAAACCTGTCATTCTTTTAGGTAGGTCAAGTTTGTCCTAAGTGCACAATAATAGAAAGCCATTTTAAAATTAGTTTTGTTGGCATTGAGGGCATTTGCTGAACTGCAAAGATGTGTTTTAAAAAAAATTAAAATTGAATACCTTATTCATGTGAATTACATTAAATGCTACTTTTTAGCAAACCGTGCTTCCTTATTATAGAGTAAAAACATGTTTTAAATTACCGTTTGTATTATGCTTTAAATATTAACTGTAAATTCCATTACATTTAACTTACACAGAATTTTGTACACACATGAAAATGATTTCTTAGAATATGATTAAAAACACTTCTGTAACATATCATATTGCACTGTTAAAAGTGTACATGCAGAAAAAAATAGCTGTATCTCTTCATGTATCTTTCCAATACAGCAACTCAATTCTGCCAAAATTTTATTTTTCTACATATTGGATTCTCTTGAGGCTTTGTATTCGATATGCACAGCTTGCCGTGGAGCCGTTAACCTGTACATAGCTTTGGTAACGCCAGTCGTGCAACGGGCCCGATAGACTGCTATCTTACGTGAACTTTCTGTAAGAGTTTCAAAAATTTCCACCACTTCAAAGGTTTTTCATACTACACCAAATACCTTCTGCAAAAACATTTTCACAAATACAGCGTTAAATTAATTTCAAGTGTAAATCCACTTAAATGATGACTTACGCTGTTAGAATGGAGGAAGCTTAAAAAAAACCAACCCCAAACCCAAACCAAATGTCAAAGGCCGGGCAACGGAAGTGTGTGTGGCTTGCCTAAAAGACAATTAAGAGGGCTGAATGTCGTAAAGTTGAACTTCATGAATTTGCACTAATGAGTGACTTGGTGACCCACTACCAACTGCTGAATTTTGTGAATCTGTGAGTAAGTAAACAAAATAATAAAAAAGACAGCACATCACAAGAATGTAGTTGCTTTATTGTTTTGATAATTTTAGCTGTCTCATAACTGCAGTGGTTTTTCCTGCGGGTAAGGGTTAGTAAGCAAGGAAAAAACCAAACTTCTGTACGTGTGTATGATGTATTAGTTGGTTTCAAAGGGCTGACTGAGAGCGTGGCTCTTGAGAGAACAAAAAAACCAAAACCACAGCGATTTCTGCACTTGCGTGTGGGTGCAAACAGTTACCTTAGTCTTTCTGGGAATTTCAGTAATACTGCATTGGAACTTTCTCCTTTTTCCATGTGCATTGCCCATAATTCAGCTGTACTTGGAGGGAGGGAGGGAGGAAGACAGCGAAGAGAGGGAAGGCAGCAAAGGCTGGAGGTCAGAGGAGGGAACCAGTGAGGTAGTAGTACTTGAAGGAGCTACTGTGTTGTTGGTGGGTTCCGTTTGTTCCTTTCTTCCTGCAAGCAACTCGGCTGCTCTTCTCTAAACACTCCGCAATCTTTACTTGGGACCTGGAGAGCCTTCCTCTTCGTGCAGATAGATACTCTTTGCTGCAGCAGCCAAGGCACAGAAGGTGCCTCTGCCACCACGCTACTAGAAGTGGGTTTTGTGTATGGCAATGTTTTGTAGCGTGTGAATGCAGAAAATTCGAAGCATCTCCCTGAAACACTACATCTCACCCACCCCAGGACTTGGATGTATCAAAGACTTCATTTTGATGCTCTACTAATAGAAAAATAAGAATTACTTTACCATAGTGGAGATAGCCATCTTTTAACTAGTTTCACGATCTGAGGCTGGAATTAAAGCTCTAGATTGTCTCTCGGCTGTGGATTTTTTTATGACTGACTTGGCACCAGTTTGGTTTGTTAGTTTAAGCAATTGATGCCCTTCTTCATCTTCCTCCTACAGATTGCAATATCCTATTAAAGCAAACACTAGGTGTTCATAATCAATTTGTTGTAGATGATTGTTAGGTTTTCTGCTGGCAATACCACGCGTATTTGATTGCCTACCATTTTTTCATTATTTGGTCCTCTTTTTCTGTTGGGCAATCAGAATATATTGTTTGGAAAGCTTGTAAATATTTTCTATGTTGAATACCTAACTTAGGTTAATTTATTTTTCTGGTGAGAGTTCCTGCTAAAATAGTAGCAAGAACAAGAAGAAAGTTTTACTTTATCGCTACAAACAGAAGTCTACGTGCTTCCAAAGTGTAATGTCCTGGGAGTACGCATTCCTCCTGCCATCAGAGTCTGAGGGAAGCAGCACGTATGTCCAGCGAACATTGCACAGCCACTACAGCCTCAGAATTCACAGCCTCTGAATGTGCAAGTATTTGTGTTTCACAGAAAGCTGCTCCCTGCATATGCTGCTATCACCCAAAAAAGCATTTTCTTAGGTGTTCCCTAATTCTTTTTTTTAAAACCACAGCACTTTTTGCAAAGAAGTCAAGCACTAGCATTTAAGTACATTGGAATTAAGATTGCTTGTGCAGTCTTGGTGAGAATTCTGTAGCGGCATCTAACACTCTGAACGTGTATTCAACAAGGCTCAGTGCCGGGTCCTGCCCTTGGGTCACAACAACCCCATGCAATGCTACAGGTGTGGGGAAGAGTGGCTGGAAAGCTGCCTGGTGGGGAAAGACCTGGGGGTGGTGGTCGACAGCCGGCTGAACATGAGCCAGCAGTGTGCCCAG
>NW_009596612.1:9014-23332 GCF_000690535.1 Cariama cristata
CCACGAGAAAGACCTTCATGTGCTGGAGTGTGTCCAGAGAAGGTCAACGAAGGTGGTGAAGGGTCTGGAGCACAAGTCGGATGGGGAGCGGCTGAGGGAGCTGGGGGTGTTTAGCCTGGAGAAGAGGAGGCTGAGGGGAGACCTGATCGCTCCTGACAACGACCTGAAAGGAGGGTGTAGCCAGGTGGGGGTCGGTCTCTTCTCCCAGGTAACTAGCGATAGAACCTCAAGTTGCACCAGGGCAGGTTTAGATTGGATATTAGGAAAAATTTCTTCACCAAAAGGTTTGTCAAGCACTGGAACAGACTGCCCAGGGAAGTGGTGGAGTCACCATCCCTGGAGGCATTTAAAAGATATTTAGACATGGCACTTAGGGACGTTGTTTAGCAGTGGGCTGGGCAGTGCTAGCTTAACGGACTCGATAATCTTAAAGATCTTTTCCAACCTAAACAATTCTGTGAATCTATGATTACTCTTGAAGGCTGCTGAACACCACTGAAGGAGAACGATTTACAGAAATCGGAGGTTTATAATTACATCATGGCCCTGTACCTCCTTTCTTTGAACTTAATCTAGTCATGTTTCTTATTATTCCTCATCCATAACTTGTAGCTGAACCGTGTAAAAAACTTAATTAAAAACCTGCATGACTCCTGTCCCAGCCTTTCCTCTCCAATATATACCCTGCTTCTCCTTTATTCCCATGTAAATCAACAGACAGGATCGCATAATGGAACAGATCTTCAAGCTGGCAGTTTAATGGAAGTGAGATAGCGATGGCAGGTTTAGGCTATACTTTTATTAACAGCTTCAACAAACCAAAGTAGAATTCTTTTTTTTTTTTTCCTATGCTCCTCAAACCTGAGGCACTGAATTCCCATGATCTTGTTTCTTGTTATATAGAATTAAGCAACTCCAAAGCTTCTTTCTGTACCTGAAAGAAATAAATACACTCATAACAAAACCGTGCTGCGTAGTTACAGGCTCTTCCAGCAGAACTCACAGTGCAAGCACCCAAACGTTTCACCACAGTTCTATAAATTCAGAGCCCTCCCAAAGACTGGTCATTTCTCTTCTGTAGTTCAAGATACTCAACACTTGAACTGCCACTGGGGAAGAAAACCACTTAAGCCAGTGCCTTCAGTGTCATTTGCTTACTATATGGAATAAGTTTATTTGTGTTGAATACAGATGATTAGCTCTTGATTTGCTGTAGTCCAATAGCAGCATGGAGTAAGTCATCCTATGTCCGACCACAACCAACCAGTCCCGGTTTTCAAGACTCTGGACAGCAGCTAAGGAAGTGTGAGAAGACTGTTTCTGAGACTCCCTTTGCCTAGGGATTCTGGCTAAAATAATGTAAAATTTTAGTATGACCTCTAACATCTACATTAAAAAACAAAACAAAAAACCAACAAACTTCTGGTCCTGACAGAGCAAGCAGTGCAGACAACGTAAGCCAGATACTGCAGATACTCAGAAGCACCAAATGTTCAGAAAAACCTACGTATGCCTACCTCTGCCAAATGCTGAGAGAATTCAGATTTCTCTGCACAGACCACTTTCCTTCTTACACGTCAGGCTCCCAGAGAATTCTGCATTTGACACATTCACCCAGAGAAGGGACAGAGGACCACTTCTCTCAGTTCCGCAGCTCCACACCCTTCTAGGAGGCGAGGAGATGGATGTTTGTACCAGGAGGCCACGCACAGCTGCAGCAGTAAGTGCTTTAACAACTTGGCTACTGCACAAACCCCACGACTGGCTCCTTGTGTGTGGTTTCTAGAGGAAGGCAAGCTTGTGTGATCACTGGTTTCACATGTGCCTCCAGCTACTACCAACTGCCAGAAGAACTGACCAATTCCATACATACTCGAGACCACTACTCCTTTAGGCTATTAAATTCCTATACATTTTGCAAAGCAGCGGAGGAACGGAACCCTTACTCATATTTCTACTGAAAGATGTTGCTGAAGGAGCTCACTTTCGGGAGAAACAGTTCGAGCCTTACTAGAGAATCTACACAGGGAAGCCTTAGTAGCGTTTTTTTCCTGAGGTGTGACGTGCAAAATCCTACCGAAGTATTTCTTACAATGAGGACATTCAGAACATCACAACACATTCGGATGTTCTCTGTAGCAGTGAAAGCATCTCACACTGCAGCTTAATATGAAATGAATTAAGAGGTCACTCAGATGTAAGACAAACTGAGTGGAAATCAGGCTTTGTTAGTCCTGATGCTAACAGGATTGCTTATGAAAGGTAACTGCAATTGCTGTGGTTCATACTGAATGCAGTATTTGGTCTGAACAAGTCTAACGGATTACCCATCCTGGAAGTACTCTGGATGTGTTTAGGTAGGAAGCAGATGCCTGCCCATCCAAACCAGGATCTTTCTCAGCAGTTCAAGAGGGTAATTAAGTGCCTCACATCACCTGGCATTGGAGATTCGATGTCAAAAGATACATTACTTCCATTTCCCTCAATTCAGTTAGCCTGGATCTCTCCCTAGGGGCCTGGAAAGGACTGCAATGTTAAGTTTTATGGATCTAGCAAGTTGCTAGATCCATAAATGCTTTTTTCTTCCTACTGTTCATGTGGTTTTTAGCTCTTCCAGAATATGATTTCTCCCTTTCCAGTTTTAGGCATGTGAAAAGTGAAACTGTGCTCACACAGACATCGCTTAGCTCAGGTGCCTGCCTTCACTTCAACAGCACAGTTAAGGGTGAGTTGTTGTTAGCACTACAAAAGCATCATGAAGAAGAAAGAATAACAATTCTTTATTAAAACCAGAATATTTCCAACCATTGTGCTCAGAGGCAGTTACCAACATACTAGAATTTCTTGGTGTCTGGACGTCATCCCGGACTATAGATGCTGAACTACAATTTACTCTGAGTTAACTTTATAAAACATTCCACTGCTGTGATGTCACACATCTTGGTTACAACATATGATTGTACTATTACAGTTTGTAACTTCCTACCTGTTTGTCCTCTTCTGTATGTGCAGGATACTCCTTTGCTTTGCTTAACCACAGAAGAGCCATCTTTTTATTGTTTAACTTCAAGTATGTCTTCCCCAAAAAGAGCAAATTTTTGCTGTAGAAATTTGGGTCAGCTGTGTAGAGAGAGAAGAAAAGCTTTAAATGAGAATGAGCAGCGTACTATCAAAGCCATGATACAGTGTCACTCCTTTAAATACTTGTGTTGGAAAAGATGAATAGTATTTTGGCTTTGGCTCAGAAGGCAGGCCATGTTAAAACTTATATTTGCTAGATTTTGGTCTCGCCGTTACATTAACTAGCAGCTTGTTAGTTAATACTCTAAATGAAACTGGATTCCTCACAAAGAGCAAAGCAGCGAGCCTAATGCGTAACAGCTTTGTTTTGCAGATTCTGTACTTTTCTGGACCTAGTAGGTGCAACAGGCAATGCAGCCGGCTTAGCAAGTATAGGCAAGGAAATAAAGGGCACATTTCCTAGCTTCAGACCATGCATGTACAGATATTAGCTTAGCTTTTGCCACACAGGAAGAAAACGTAAAACCATTTGTACCCACATTTAACTTTAATGAGAGATTTAAGAAGTTGCTTTTATAGTGCATGCTTTAGCTATCATTCTTAACGGCTAGTCTTGCCTACTGTTCACACTCATAGCACAGGCTTTCTCTGCTGCTGGATCCAAGGTCAGAATTCAAAACATATGGAGGTGTTTTGGAGGCAAATTTTGAGATTAAGTCCACCATTCCACTTCACAGCTGCATTACTTGACACCCAGGGGAAGATACAGAACAAACTTTTCCTTTCCACTTCACCAATATAACTATATACAAATCTTTCAGAGAACATTGTCTTCCCTCGTCTTCCTTTATCTTTCAGCTAGTCAGTTTTGCTTATGGCTTCACTCTTGGAGAAATAAGTCGTCCATATTTTATTTTACATGTGGACAGTTTTACTGCCAGTTAGATTGGCACACTGATCCAAATAGCTTCTGAAATAATAAAAAAAGTGTGCTTTCTCTGTTGTGCTGTTTAGAATACAGAGGACTTTTGAGCTTCAAGAAAGTTTAGAAAAAGTGACATAAAATTCCTTTTTGCCTGCTTCTTCCCCCTGCATCCCAGTTGAATGCCTTGAGGAAGAGTACTTTGTTACTAACGAAGGTACAAATTTCACTTTAATACTTATTCTGAAAAAAACCCCTCATGTTACACTCCAAGTGATGATAGTAAACATGTAGTATACTTTGAGTATCTCTGATGAAACATTCCAATGTAACAGTGTAGTGTGTTGAGTATGACAACAGGCTGATATGTTTATCAGCAGATCATACGCTATTAAGATAATACTGAAAGCTAGAGGTTTACTGCAAGTCATCATCCGTAAAAGATAACTGTTCTGCCCAAAAAAGCTATAAGTATTACCTTCCTCTGCCATGTGAAAGTAACGAAGAGCCTGCAAGAGATAAGGTTGGCTTCTTTAAAATGGAGAATAAACTGGACACAGTACTCAAACTAAAACATTACGCGCATGCTTAACATAGCTGAAGGAGGACTGCCCTGTCCATGACCTTATTGTTATCAATTCAGCATGCTACTGATGGTTCTCGTTCAATGTACAAACAGATCTGACACGTTCTCAACAGAACTAGTACTTACCCAACTATTCCCCTGCCACTTCCTCCCTAAGTACAGTACCTTGTATTTGTCCCTAGTAAATTGGATCGTGTTTTTCCAGGCTTCAACTTGTCAAGATACTTTTGAATTTTATTTCTACCATCCAGCATATCTGCAGTTCCCCTAGCCAGTTCTCACATATAAATTTAATACATGAAACAAATCTTAGTATTCAGGTCATTAGTGCTGACAAATACTTCAGGGAGACCTGATTCCTACAGAGCACCAGTTTGTATCTGCTTACATGAGAACAAACCTTTATGAAATCCACACGCATTTTTCAACTAGTTTCCCAACCTGCACACCAGAGATTTCAGTCCATTCCTACCTCTTCCTGATGTTACTAGCTGAAGGGAAAAATACTGTCAGAGAACTTAAAGTGTGGACATATATACAAAACAGTTTTTGTTCCGAAACTGCTGAAGTCTCACCAGTATGGCTCAACTACAGGTTCTGGGACAAGCTGGCTTCTGCAGCCACTTTAAGTGCTACAGAACTCGATGCTGGAACTGGCATGATTCTGCAGTATTCCAAATCCTGGCTGGCTGATGCTTTGTATTCTTCTGAGAGTGATTTTCAGCAAAACTTACAAGCTTGACATTCCATTAAAAAGTTTTATTTCTTTTTCAATCAGAGCTTAAATTGCTTTCGGTGTAACAGCACGCAGCCTTCTACAATTACATTCTAGTGACTCCTGCTCCTCCCCCCCACCCTTAAAAGAACAAAAAATAGTGGGCCAGTTACTGGTTGATCTAAACAAACACAGACTATAACAGCTGCAGTAAGCTTTTCTATTACCAATTTAATTTTCAAGTTTCTATATATGTACAAGTGTTTAAATAAGATGCCTACTGTGTTAGACACCCTAGAAGATACACCTCTGGACAGTATGTTTTAGGGTGTAAGACAGCAGACATACCAAAGATGAACAAAAATACTTTCAACTTCAATCCCCATATGCAGCCAGGGGATAAGAAGGTATCTGTTCATGGTAAGTAATAAAGCAAGCTGTTCCTTTTGCATTTAATATAAAGGGGAAAATTCTAACAGTCCTATCAAATAAGTACATGGTGTAACACCACCATACAAATCATCAGCACTGGAACTAGTAGAGTTATCTACAATAGATCATAATAGTAAATACAAACTAAGTTACATATAGCTTGTTATTTTCTGCTGCACAAACTATATGAAATAAATTTTCACTGTTCTGTGTGTGTTACAGCTGAAAAAAAAAATAAAGATTTTTACATTTTTGGATATCCCTCACTTTCCTGTTATTTTCTCATTTTATTAATGACAGTTGTAAACTTACAAGTTCATACTTATTCCATAAGAAGAGGTCAGCTTTATCATGAAAATTAATAAGAGTATATCAGCAGCTTTGTGGGGAGAATAATAATCTGTGAAACATCTGCATATCGTACCTCTTGAAATGTGGAGGTTGGTGGTGTGGCAAATAACGTTGCAGCTATTTTTCTTTGGTACCATGGCATTTCAGCAAAGGAGTAACACCTGGAGCAAAAGGAAACATTTCTATATACCCTTCACATTTTTCTCTTGTTTTTGAGCAACATTCTCATATCTTGGACTTCATAACTGTTGTTTCCAAGAATGACAAGAACTCCAGCCACACTGCAAGTTCTACAAGCAGGTTCTTACAACTGAACAACAAATAGCAAGATGTCTGAAGCTCCGTAGCTCTGCTAAAGAAGTTTGGGTGCATCTTTTACTGGGAACTGCTATTACATTAGTCAAAACTGCAGACAGTTACTAACCATCACACAGCTTTTGAGCTTAAATGATTTTAACGATTTATTTGTATTTGATATTGTTCTAATATATTTGCAAAACCAGGGCACAACTGAGTAATGTCATTGCCTTACCTCAATGCTACCTTGTTTTTCTCGATCATTAATATAAAGCAGATCTGCAGTACATTCCTGAAAGACTCTCATCTATAAGAATGAAAATAAACCCAAGAATCAAACTACTGTGTTCTAGGCTAGGCCACTCCATGCTGTTTTCCTATCTACTAAACATCAAAGGTAATCAGTCGCCTATCTTAGAGATGATGAAAGGATTAAACATTTATGAAGTTTCAAATATGTAGAACATTCCAGGTGTAAACGTTAAACAACACTATTCACTTCATTACCCTCCCACATCGAGTACAAAAATATTATTTACTGTGTAAAATGAAGCTCTCTAGAGGAGGTGAAAAACTAATAAATGCAAATATGGAAACATTCGGAGGAGTGGGGGGAAAGGCATGGGATAAACAGTCCAAGCTGAAATTTTGCCACCAGATGTGCTGTACCTGAAATGTCAATAAAAGAGGTTCAATCCAGGATAGCCTAGAAAGAGACGGGAGCAAAAACTCAAGAACCGCCTGATACCAATTCCCAGTTTCAGATGAAGCTACTCTGGGATTCAATAACAAGTATATTTAAATATACGATATGGGGATATTTTACTGCCAAAAGCAGTAATAATCTCACATTTCTGATCATCTTTTCTAACTTTCCTTAGGAACAATGTCTGAAGTACTTTCCAGAACAAGCTTCCAATCTCAAAACTGACCTTGAGGCTCATTCAGTTGGCAGCATAGGGTTCTGTTTAGAAATTTGGACTATTGCAATTGTTAGGTCATGTGGGAATGAATGGTGGAGACTGAAAAACCCAAGTAAGTTTGTAAACTAATAAAAAAACCACAAAACTCTGGAGCAGTAGATCGTAGTTTATGCCTGATACTCATGTCCAGAAAAAAAAAAGAACACAGAGAAGGCAGCTGTGGTTTTTAGTTTTTTTGGCCTTTTTTGGCGTTTTTTTAAGCTACAAATACATTGGGTTTGTTTATTTTCAATCTCTCAATCTTATAGTAGAAATTTCCAGTAAAACAATGTAGCAGCTTCAGTCCCTTTCAGACAAATACCCAGAGTGCTGTCTGGAGTCTCTCACTAACAATAAAAGAGAATACTAACCACAGAACGCCCTGGTTAGTAGAGAAAGCTGTATTTCCAGTCCCTTCATCTGCTTTGCAACAGTAATTCTTAATACTAATTTCACTGAGCAGTAAACTAAATTTCAAATATTTTTGTTAATGCACATGCATTTATAAGCTGCCTTTACTTAAATAACTTTTAAAATACAGTCTCATAACAGATAATGTTGGAAGTATTTTAGGAACACATCTCACTTTTGATAGCTTTTTGCTATACACAGGTTGTATTAAGTTGCAGCCATCACTGAAATTCAATGTAAATTCAGTGTTGAGTTTTGTCTCCATTCACACCAGTAGAACAAAACGAGCAGCACTCACAATCTCTGATGTCTCCTATGGAAACATACTTACAGCTGCAAAATGAGTTTTTAATAGTTCCATACAGCAAAACAAATAAATTGAATGAACAATTATTTTTCATCTTTTTGAACTGCATTAAGAATTAACAGCCATACCTTTTCAAGGCATGACATTCTATACCTGGTCAGTAGGTTGTCATGTTTACATCAACTCTTTACAAGCCACTGAATTATTCCAAGCATTTCTGCAATTCATACAAGACATTTTATGTTTGGGCATTTTCCTTCGTCACATGCTAACTTTTGTTTGAAAATATGCCTTACCAAATGCCTATGAGATGAATTGTTGTAGCATCTTTTGGATTCAGTTCAATGGCTCTCTAGTGAGGGAGGAAAAAACCACAAGATGTAAAAAGTTGTTCTGCCACATCTGGATTAAAATACGTTAAAAAAAAGTAGACTTGTTATACTACTATTAATTAAACCAGATTAACAGTGTGTAGAATATCAGGGCGATACAGTATTTATTCAGTGCACTAGATCAGCTCACCTCCAAAAAACTGAAGAAACGGACAAGATTTCTAAGCACTTCTGTTTAGTAGGCCATTAAGAGTTTCACATGAGACTTGGCACATTCAGATTTTGATATAATTTCTAGTGATATAAATTGATAGTCCTTTATCTCCTCCAGTGTTTGTCCTTTACTGCTACACAATCCAGTTAAAAGGACAGCCACACATCCATTTCTCAACAGCACAGTTACATTTTATCTAGTCCTAAGAGGTGTCAAAAGCACTTCAGCCATTTCAAGACTCCCTTCTACAGGGACTTCGTTTACTGCAGGAGATAATTTGCACTCTTTGTTGCTGGGGCATTCGAGACTGTCACAATAACCTGCCCAAAAAAGGTGTCACCAGGAGATTTGAACAAAAGTACACTTTCAAATTACAGCCAAAAAATAGTTCACAACTGTCACACAATCTACATACCGGATGCATTAATGCTGTTGTATGCAAAAAACTGTTTACATTACCTGGAAGTGCTCTTTGATGACAATGGCATTTCCAATTTTAGTTTTGATTCCTTCAAAATCTCCAACATCACTGAGGCAAATTGCATACCACTGTAATTCAAAGACCAAAAAAAAACCGTTTAATACAGTGCTATAGCTGTCAATAGTAAATTAAAAAGAAACAACCAGAACAGCTGCCACTACCGATAATGACAACAAGCAGGAAGCATTTGCTAGGAACAGCTAAGGCAGCATCAGAGCAACCTGCTGTTCTGCGAGCATAAGGGAATCAATGCCCTCTTCTTATCCAAGATGCCAACACAACCAACTGTCCTTTGTTACCTCTCTGCCTGAGAGAGAAGCAGCACAAAAAAAAAAGAGCAGAATGAAGCCAGAGCCTGAAGTATTTCCAGTGAAACTCTACAGAGCTACTATTGTGCACAGAAACAGTGTGCTGAATGTGAGGTGTGTACAACATTTTTCAGGCTACATCAGGGAAGGCTGAGCTGATTACATCAGCTATAATCAATCTGATCAGTCACCTCTTTCTGTGGTCCTACACACATTTAACCAGTTCCTGTTTCCTAGACAGAGGAAATTTAGCTGCAAAAGTCTGAACTCTGATCTTCCAAAAAAGTCAGGGAGAATTAGAAGTCTCGCTCATTCTCAACTGAAAAGTTAAATTATACTGAAGTTTGCTGAGACAGCACAATGACATTTGTTCCAGTTTCTACTGGTAGAAATCAAAGAATAAGATTTAAGTTATTTTGCTTGGCTCACCTTGTGCGCTGCAAAATTTGATTCATTTTTTTCAAGTGCCTTTTTCGCATACTCAAGGGCATCATATGCCAGTTGTCTTTTCTCCTCTGTTGAAGTACTACTAAGCTGAGCTAGATCTCGTGATGCCCGTGCCAGCCGCCATAACAACTCTGCGTCATCACTAGTTATGAACAGAAACAGTAATGTTTTAAAGCAATAATGGAAACAAAGCAAGCAAAAGTCTTAAACCAGTCTTTCAATAAGCATCTCAAGTGGGTGATAAGACACGAGCATATCATCTGTCATTCTATGCTACAGACACCCCCAAGGTAACAAACAACAAACGAAAGCCCTCCATTATAGATTGTCTGATGCTACCTTCCTTCTGCCATTCTGGTCTGTGAAGCAAACGTATCTGTAGGAAAGAACTCTGTTTTCTCAAAAAAGATGCAGAATTAAAAAAGCCAACAGCACCACTCAAAACACCAGAAGGAAAACAAGGACTACTTTGTTCTTAGCTAGATGGTAGTTTATCCAGCATTCCACTGACTCGATATTAATGTTTACTAGGAATGTTTAAAATATTATTCATCTTTTTCCCTATAATTGTACCTAAATAATGAAATTCTTCCTAGAACAACAGTGAAAAAACATAGATTAGCTGTATTACCACCACATAAAGCTGTACATTTATATATTCATTTATATCACTATATCAAATGGTTTATAGTATGTGATAGCCAAAGATAAGGGATTTTAAATTTTATTATTTTGTTAAAATATTGTTTTGAAACACTGCTTACATTTTACTATACTTTTAGCTAACTACCATTTTAATTTTGGCTTACTGTTTTAATACAAACTTTAAGTTTAGAAGGTCTTTCAGAGGTTCTGGCTATAAAACGCCCCCTCCTGCTTCCTGCCCCCTGCCCCCTCCCTCCCAATAGGAACACTCAAGTGAAAACTACCAGAAACTAAAAATGTTAAAAAGTATACATGAGTTATTGGTAAACTCAGACTACCAATAAAAGCCACTTTTCTTATCTGGAGTAAAACCGACTCACTGTTCAGAGCAGCAGTCCAGCTCTAATTGTAACAGAGTAACACAGAACTAGCAGACTCATTTTTCAGCCAAGTCATAAAAATGTTAAGTATTGCTACTGGAATCATTACTCCTCACAGAGTAATTAATATTGCTATACACCTAGTAGCAAACTTACATCTTGCTTATGACAGAGTGTCCCTTACAGGCTAGGACCTTCATTTAACTTTCCAGGTTTCATACTTGTGCCCCTGGCAAGAACAAGAAAAAATAAAAAAAAAACCTAAAAACCAAAAAAAACCAAACCCAAAACCCTGAAAATTACTGAAAACAACTGGACAGTTGATTTCCTCCAGAAATGTTCTAGGAGTGAGATGCCCTGTCTCCTCCAAAGGAATGGACTTTCCAGTTTGCAATGCATTTTCTGCTTTTTCATTCAACAGCTTGGCCCAGTTCGCTTATCAGTAATGTTTTCTGCAGTTAAGACGTAACTACATGAGTAAGCTTTTTTTGTTCAGACTCAAATCTTAACATGAGACAAATGAAAACAGACAGAACCGTTGGTCAGCAATGAAAAAGAAATGAAACCGTGACTCTCAAAAATTTTTAATACCCGAATTCTAGGTACTTTGATCATTTAGTAACGTGTAGACACATTATGAGTTTTTGCATTATATTTTAAAGGATTCTTAGAGTAACAAAACAAACAAGCAAAAAAACCCCTCTCCTTCGCAGGACTGAAAAAATTGAGTGTTAACCCTCAACCTTCTACAGCTACCAGTCCTTTCTTCATTCAGTTTTCTGTTAGGAGAAAAAAAGATCAAGGGTCCTTCTTTCCTACTTATATAAAGGTGAAAACAAGGTTCTCCAGCATACCACAATGAGAACATTAGTTGAAAAACCGTTACAGAAGAGCATAGAAAAGAAGTCACAGTAATGTCTCAATGCAATCAAATACCTATTTTTATGCTGAACCAGCAACTGATACAGTTTTTCAGTTTCTCCACTCCCATACAGGTAGTCTGCTTGCTCTATAACTTCTTCCACTTAAGAAGGAATTAAAATTGTGGAAACAGAAGAACAGAATACATGTAATTAGGACATTATAGCATAAACAAAGCATTTTAGAGCAAGACAACCTCACTGAAACACAAACGATGTAGTTCCTTTTTAGGCCACCATTCCAAACAACTTACATGCACAGCAGGATTGAATACGCTGCATTTTTACTGAACAGCTAAGAAGAGAAAGAGTGCTGAAGACATGCATCTCTCTTAAAACTGCAAAACAGCTTTCAGCAACAGAGCTTTGGATGCTTAACAGATTTAACATTCAAAAGTGTCTTTCTCAATGCATGAGGCGACTAGAAGCAATTTGTTTTCGTCTTTGTGAAAATGGAAGAAAAAAAAAGTATGAAAAATACAACCAGGAGGGCAAGTGCAGTAGAGAGTAGTGTCTTTTTGGTATTACTCCTGGGTCCGTGATCAAACTTCTAAGTCAAAACATAAGACTTATCCCCCCCTTCATAAAAATGAATCATGTTTATAAGCTTTCTTTTTTCAAGTTATCTAATTGATACTAGGTAAGTTATCTAACTTGGTAACATGAATATAGTAGTCATGTTTCACAGCAGAGTTTTATTTATAGAAGAAAAAAACGTTGAAGGCTACTAAATAGAAAAGCCTCCTCTTCAGCTTAAAAAGATCTTAGAATATAAATCACTGAAGACCACAAGAGTGTTCTGGATAATTTTTAACCCTGCCACCTCTAAATGCCTTCTATCAACCATTTCAAAGATAAGATAAGGTAACGGTTTACACGGACTTTGGATTTTAGTGTCCAAGATTAGCTTCATGGTACATCTTCATTATTATCTTTAGTGAACTGTTATGTTTGCTTGTTGAGACTCCCTAAACACTACTAACATATCTAACGACTAAATGCTCAGAACTCAAACTTCTGAACACATTTCCCAGATGTTTTATGTAAATTATTAGACTTTTATTTCTTTAAGAGCATTTTTCAGGTATTTCTTTTTTACTCTATTTTCACCATGTCTATTACTTGTCTTACATAGAAAGCCCACTAACCTTGCTGTTCTTGGCAATGTAAATGCCAGATTCAAGTGAAAGCACTAAAAAAAAGACCAGAGGAAACCAAGCAGTGTTATTTATGTTTCTCATAGGAAATTTTCTTATTTGTGTACTGAGTAGCTATCTTGAATCTATTCACTGAAGCTCCTTCTATTATAGCAAATAAAACAGTTCTTACCTGTGCAAAAATCTACTGTCTGAATTTTTATAAGCATAAACATCTAAGACGTTCCTCTCTGAGACACAAACAGGTTTTCTAAACTGGCTACTATCTAATCTACACAGTAAGGCTACATTTCAGGTAGGCTTACTCTCAAAAACTCCTAATTTACCATGTGAAAAAAAAATTTTAAGTCTGCAACAATATCCCCTTTTAAGATAATTTTACTTTTCTTTCAGTAGTGAGACTATCTTTATTCAGATCCTGAAAAGAACATTTTATCACTTGTTCTATTCTTTTCTGGTAGATAAAGTAAGGCTTTTCTTCCCCTTTTTCAGTGTGATAAAAATACAGGACATTTCTCAGCTTCGTTTAAAATGCAATCTCAGTGTTGCTCGACTAGATTAAATGGGAATCGCACTGTGTTCATATTGAAAATCTGAACTAAGATTTCTAGAAATTAAGGTTTGGTCTGTATTCCTAAACGAACTAGTCCTTTCTCAATAAGTTATTAAAAGCTTGGGCAACAAGTTAGATATCATACACCTTGTGCATGTGTTACATCCTAGACAGGATGAGCTACTACATCGGCTTTCAGTGACACTTGAAAGAATCACTTGTTAAACTGCTACAAGGCTACCCTGAACCAATTCAAAAGCACCCTGTCATGGAAAAATACCACATGCAGTCTTAATGCAGAAAGTCAAAAGCATTACACCACTTTCCTATATAATTATGGCACCAAAAATTTTTAGTTTCGTATTAGAATAATCTATGTACTTTAAAATTTGAAAATATTACCTTTGAAGCTTGCATGAACCTCAGCAAAGCCAGAAATCAGCTTGTGAGCTCCATAAACCAACAGAGACCCTGTTGAAAGTGCAACCCCCCTTTGAAGGCCTTTTCTAAGCACCTGAATGGGATCATAAGATATGTAATTAATAAACATCGTCAATCTGACCTAAAAAAGTTTTTCCCACTCTAGTATAAGTTATATTTCAGATTTTGAACAGAGAAAAGACTTTTAAAAGTTAAAAAGAAACTTCATAGGACAAACTCACCACATCATCAAGGGGGTATTTTAAGTTTTTTCCAACAGAGGCTCATAATTATGCTTTAAAATCCGAACAGAGCACTAGACCGACATTAAACCATAAATATAGGGCAAACACAAGGTAAGAAGCTAAAAAAGCAAACCTGTGTATCTCAAACGAGCGCAAAGATCCCAGCTTTTGCAAAAACAAACCAGCCCTCTGCTACGCCCCGCGATGCCGGA
>NW_009596613.1:0-5854 GCF_000690535.1 Cariama cristata
AGGTCAAGAGAGGTGATTCTCCCACTCTATGCTGCTCTTGTGAGACTCTCCCCGCAACACTGTCTTCAGCTCTGGGACCCCAATGCAACGAGGACATGGACCTGTCAGAGTGAGTCCAGAGGAGGGCCATGAAGATGATCAGAGGGCTGGAGTACCACTTCTATGAAGACAGACTGAGAGAGTTGGGGTTTTTCAGCCTGGAGAAGAGAAGAATTTGGAGATACCTTACAGCAGCCTTCCAGTACCTAAAAGGAGCCTACAAGAAAGCTGGGGAGGGACTTTTTACAAGGGCATGGAGTGATAGGACAAGGGGCAATGGCTTTAAACTGGAAGAGGGAAGATTTAGAGTAGATATTAGGAAGAAATTCTTCACTGTAAGGGTACTCAGGCACTGGAACAGGTTGCTGGGAGAAGTTGTGGATGCCCCATCCCTCGAAGTGTTCAAGGTCAGGTTGGATGGGGCTTTGAACAACCTGGTCTAGGTGAAGGTGTCCCTGCCCATGGCAGCGGGGTTGGAACTAGATGATCTTTAAGGTCCCTTTCAACCAAACCATTCTATGGTTCTATGAATATTTCATACAGTTTTCAATTTGGTTCTGTTTTCCAGCCGCTTATTGAACTGCCAGATACAAATGCAGCCTCTTAGAATGACAAATTGTGTTCAAACAAAGATTAAGAATCAGATTTTGGGGGATATTAGTTGGAAAAGAATGTGAAAGGAAAAGTGGAACTATGTTCATCCTGTAACTTGGTACCGAGAGTATTTCACTTAAAATTGATTGTAAATGCAGATTCTGGCATTAATGGATTTAAGTCATTGATGTGTGATCTTAATTAATTAATATCAGTGTAAAAAAAGAGTCCTTAAAAACAGGGAGAACAATGAGTACCTACAGGTAAAAGAAAAAAAGTAAATTTTTAAAAGGCATGTTTTCATGGTTTTGTCTTTTTTTTCCTGACTATAATGAAGAACAGGCTACTCTGAATTTAGAGATTCATAATGTCTTTTGTAATTGCTTATGAATTATTTTTCCTCTTTAATGACAAAAATGTGTATTTTCTTCTTAACTACTCATTCCACACTACCTCAAGGAACACACATTTAGTCTACAAAAACAGAGCAGTTTCTATAGTTTAAGAGAAAAATTGAAGTGACCTTTTCAATTTCCTTTGATAACTTCACAAATATTAATTTTATCAGCATTTCTACATTACAGAAGGAAATTACCCAGCAAAATATCTGATGACAAATCTAAAAATTTCTGTGTATGTGACTCAAACTGTTGATTTCTCACTGGAGTTAACATTTCATGATGATTCGATCATGGATCATCTGATGTTTTGTGTTTTTTTAAGTAGTCAAGGTGGGAACAATGTCTTTCTATGTTCATATAATATCTAACCCATTTTGGATTCTACAGGAATAGATTCAGATAGAAATCATTAATAATGTGTGAATACAGGCAGATCAGAGCCATAGCCAGAGGCATAAGAAGATGCAATGGCAGATAATTCCCTTCTCTCTACATCTTACTATTTCCCATTTTAGACTCACTAGACAACTGAAAAAGTCAGAGAAACACCAGAAATAATATGTGATCTAACATAAGCAGAGCTGTGGAAACTTCTTACTGATCCCTGCATCTGGGTTGCAACTCTGATCTTATCATCAGCTGACAGCGGGGCCAATCTTCAAAAAGTCTCCAAAGTTGAACTTTACTCCCATAAAGAAACTAAACATATGTTTAGAATATGGGTTCACGCTTGCCTCATATTCTGTAAATGTATGCCTCCAGTAACTTCAAACTATAACTATTATTAATAGTAATAATAGAAACAGTGAACTGCAGTTTCTTTTGAAAATCTAACAGACTCACAAAGTCCTAAAATTGGTAGCCACACAGCGTATGCTTCCTAAACACACTCTGGGATTTTTACCTTCCTTGGCTTGAAGTCCTAGCTCCAAATTTTCTGTTAAATTGGCTGATTATATAACAGGCAATATTTCCTTCTAGAACCTTCTTGTTTGAGCATTATGTTTCAACAACTATTAGCTAATGGATTGAGAAATCTATATAATTAAATGTGAAAAACCAAATGTGAGTGAACAGTAGCTCTAAATGCAAGAAACAGAGACAATTGATTTATCTCCTATTGATAGTGAGATTTTATTTTGGATAACCTTTGCAAAAGGAAAAATATATTTTCCTTCTATCATGCACTCTTTATTAAGAAATAAATATTACTGTAGCAGAGATAAAGGACTAATGGAGTTTTTAGCTGCATATAGGCTAGAAGTGCTAAAAATATGAAAAATTATCAGTTTCCAATATCTGATATCTTTTCAGGAGAAAAGACTGTTTGAGTTTATGGCAGGAAACAGCGTCATGAATAACTCATCATTGTTGGTGATATTTTATTAATTATTTAATAGTGCTTGGGGTCTTCCCAGGATTGAACGTACTGAAAATGTCAATTGTATTCCTGTAGGTCCATGCATCTTGTATATCACATTGAGTCAGGAACTTCATATGTCCGTTTCTATCTCTATTTCATAAAATGTGTATAACATTTCCACTTGTCTGCTGATAATATTTTTTTCATTGCTTGTAAAATTCCTCTTTTAGTGTCAAAGTAAGTAGCTTTGGAAGAACAACCAGTCTGTTCCATACTGACTAAATACTCAAAATAAGAATATACTATCATATTTGTGTGTGCTTGTGTGTGTTTATGCATGTGCACACCTGTATGTAAATAGATCATTATTATTTTGCACATACATTATTGCTAAATTGTTTCTCCCTCCTGCCTCCAGACTACTCCTGCTGTGATTTCTTCTATTGCAGCTGACTCTGTGGTAGAAGAAAACACAGTAAAACCTGTTCACTGGATAAGAAGGCTGAAGTTAATTTGACACTTTTTTACATGGTCAATGCAAATAGAATCCTCGCCATAAAATGTCATTTGTTTAACCTTCCTAGTTAGAGTAAGTTGTACTGACATAATGTGTCTGCTTGGCAGTTCAGCGTACTGAGGCTGAGCAGTTCAGTAAGATTAAGGACCTGCCGAGGTATTAATACTAGGATTTTATGCCCATTTAGAGAATTTCTGGGGTCTGTCTACAAAAATTAGACAGGAGCCATTCTAGGAACCCATTTCTTTGAGATCCATATTACTTTGCTTTCCCTTAAAATGAAATGACATGACCAATACTTTGTACATTATGTGCAGAGAATCAGACACTATTGTCAAAAACCCCAAGTTGCTGACAGTACTTCACAAAACACAAGGTATGTGTATGTAATATTCTGCTGATGAGAAGTTAAGCTGGGTACACTGGGCTTAGATAGTGGTATAAAATTTTGCAGTGAAGTCGTCTTCTTTGGAGAACTGGGACTGTATTCAGCCCTTTCATCAAGGATCTTAACAAAGCAGTGTCTTCATATCACAGAGGAAATGCATCATCTCACAACTGACTATACATAGCATATGAAAGAACAGATAGAGTTGACATAATAGCTAGGAACAATAACCCAATGCAAGTTGTGATGATTCACATTACTGAGGGAAAAAAAGGACATATTAAAGAAAAAATAGAAAAGCACAAATGAGAGAGGAAGAATAACATATGTTAAGAAAATAAATAAGAATTTTTGAATTGTTTGCTACATCAAATAAATATATTGCCATCTGAAGCTACATAGAAACTACAGTTTAGAAATATTATGTCACATACATCAATATTTTTTAAAATCAGCATACTCCACAGGCTTCAGAAGAGCTGATTTATACCAGCCATCAACATGGTCCATTGTTTATCTCTAAAGTTTTCTTCCCCAAACCATCTTCAAACAGCAGAATTATAAGCTCAAAGTGAAATACAGTTCACTAGCTCTGCCTGATGCTAACTTAATTCTTCTTATAGTATTGGTATGTGCTGTAAGTCTAAACTAAAAATTGTAATAATTACAAAAAAAAGGTATTTAATTTCATGTAATCTGCATTTATTTAATCTACTTTTTGATCTTAGTTCTCTATGTGCTTTATTTCATACTGCAATAACAGAATGAAGAATCTTCTAAGGGAAAAATTAGTCCTGCCTTAGTAAAATAAAATGAAGACAAACACTTATTTAGAGTTAAGATTCCCATGTAACTGATTTTCATTTGATTTGATCATTTTCACTGTGGACTTGCCAGTGGTTGGAATACAGAAATACAGAGGATGGGAGAGAAGAAAGCTAACACAAATCTTGTCACCCTCTGGAGGACAGATCTGAAATTCATTGCTTTCCTACCAGAGGCCAGTGAACCTACATATAGTAATTGTAGCAGATGTCTTGTGTTTCCAGTTGGAATGAGACAAGAAGCTGCCTCCACTTCTTTATCATAATCCACTTCAGGACAAAATCATCCAGCTTCAGGTTTGGTTTAAGCTAACCCATCTCAATTTATGTCAACACAGACATAGAGCCAACCCAGCCAATCTGAGCGTGACTTCGTTGTTGGTATTGCAACTTCTGCCTCTATGCACTCAGAGCACAAGAGCATCCACCACGTTCACTGTTTCTTAAATGATTGTGTGGTAGGGCCCTGAAAGCAGGTGGGTTTGTAAGTGAAGATTTCAGGAAGATCAGTCCTGCTTGTTGAATCCCTTAAACTACACTGCAAACTGAGTTGCTTAGTATTTAAAAACAGAAAGATGTATTTCAGATCTAAATGAAGAATAATTTCTGACCACAGTGAAACTCAAGGGAGTTCAGGCTCTGATGTTTATCACTCAAAGTCATAGTCGCAATAGTGTCGCAAAGATATTTGCAATATCCTGCAGCCTATATTATTTAAATCTCAATCACTACCTTTTATAATTTTACATATTTTCTGCCTGATTTTCTTCCACTGATACTATGTTGGGAAACATTTTGGTGTATTCTCTTTCACCAGTTATATCCAGTTATAAAATAACATCACTCTCTACAATTCTCTTTCTCTGAATAACAAAATCAGCAATTATAATGATTAGTCAACATCCAAAGAACTTTCCTTATCTTTTGTGAATACATTTTTTGCACAAGTTCTTTTGTGTGAAGAACACTGAAAAAGGATGTTTCAAGCATTCTGAATATTCACAAAAAATTATTATGCTTAATATAAAGTATCTGAACAATTATTCCAGAGAAGATGATTTGTGATTGAAGGATTTATGATTTTGAAATGGAGAAAAAGTAACTTTTTTCAGGGAAGTTCAAATCAGGGGACTATAAGTAGATCTGAAGTTCAACATTTATTTAAGTGCTTTTTCAAATTTGCGCCTCATTTCATGCCTGCTTTTCTACCAAAACTTTAATTTGATTGATGACATTTGTCTGGCTGTCAAAGAGCCCATCTCTAAACTGAACAGTACAGACTTCTCAGTAACCTGTATCTGATATTTTATACCAAGAATTTTTCTTATCGTAGAATCATAGAATCATTATGGTTGGAAGAGACCTCAAAGATCATCAAGTCCATCCGTATACCTGATGCCACCATGCCCACTAAACCCATTAAAGCATGTCTCGAAGAGCCATATCTAAACATTTTTTGAGCACCTCCAGGGATGGTGACGCCACAACCTCCCTGGGGAGCCTGTTCCAAAACCTAATGACTCTTACAGTGAAGAAGTTCTTCCTAATATCCAGCACGAACCTCCCCTGGTGCAACTTGAGACCGTTTCCTCTTGTCCTATTGCTAGTTATCGGGGAGAAGAGACCAACCCCCACCTCGCTACAACCTCCTTTCAGGTAGTTGTAGAGGACAATAAGGTCTCCCCTCAGCATTCTTTTTCCCAGACTAAACAACCCCAGTTCCCTCAG
>NW_009596614.1:0-295 GCF_000690535.1 Cariama cristata
ACGCCCCGCCGGAGCCACGTGCCCCCGGCACAGCTGGCTCCTCCCCACGCTCGCTGGCCCGGCATAAAAGCGCTGCCCTGGGCCAGCGCTGCCATCCACCACTCCTGCCTCGCTCTGCTCAGGAAAAGGGTAGGTGGGTGCCTGCAGGTCTCTGGCTCCTGTGGCAGGGGCTGGGCTGGGGTCTCCCCGGTCAGGAGAGCTCTGAGGGCAGAGGGCTTGGTCGGCCAGGGTGGGCTGAGCCACCGCGGGAGGAGGAAGGAGACGCAGAGCCAGGCGCTGCACAGGGTCTCGGGGG
>NW_009596615.1:0-328 GCF_000690535.1 Cariama cristata
TGGACCACTCAGTTATCCCACAACAGGTCACACCATCCAGGTCGGCATTTACACACCTTGCAGGGGACACCTGGCCCTAAGTCCGGGACCCCAAGGGTTTCAGTGGAAACTGAACTGAGCCTTACAGGTACAGCCCCTAGCAGAGCCACCCCGCAGTGCGTTTACCGGTGCCTGCTTAAATACATCAGACGCTGTACTTTGTCCTTCCATCCCTCTCGCCGGATTCCCTCTGAAGGCGAGAAGATCCAAGGGCACCTCTGCCAAGCGCTTCACACGCTGGAGAGCTCGCCGTCCCTCCGCTCCAGCCGCCCCTGCCCCGGGCCCTCCG
>NW_009596615.1:368-826 GCF_000690535.1 Cariama cristata
GTGTAAAAGCAGGAGAACTCCTTACCGAGCCCGTGAAGAGCACAACGTTCTCTGTCCCTGAAAACCTGCCTTTTCCGTTCCTCCCAGCACCACCTCTCCTATCAGGAGCGGTGCCACAAGGCAGGGAAGGAGGGGAAAGCCGCAACCGATCCCAAATAGCTCGCTGAGAAAAAAAGTTTAGCTTTTTTCTTGTTTTTAAACCTCCCGACCAAAGTAAGAGAGCAAAACGCACCTACATACAGATCACACCCTAACGCACCGAGCACTCCGCTGGGGCATCGGATGGGGTTTGTACGACAGCCCTGCGAACGGCACCGTTTGCCACCTTCAGCTGCGAAACGGGCAGGAGAGCGTGCTGTGACCATCGGCACGCTGTGACCCGCGCGCTGGGCTGCCGCCGCTGCCCGTCACACAGCCCCCCCGTTCCTGGGTCACAAACGCCTCGTGGCCTCTCCGAC
>NW_009596615.1:861-1210 GCF_000690535.1 Cariama cristata
CTCCCCCTCGCCTCAGCCCTGTCTCTGCCATCCCTGTCTGGGCATGGAGAACAGTGGGCTTGCGACTAGCAAAAAAAACCCCAAACCCAAACAATTGGGAGGTTTTATACCAGTAGAGCACAACCGCCCGTACCACCTCGCGAGAGAAAATAGAGAGAACAACCATCAGCTGGCAAAGCCTTGCTTGCTCAGAAGAGAAGCACATAAGAGACCAGTCGGAAAGCACTAGAACCAGTCCATAAACACACTCGCTTAATACGCACAATTTCTCAAGCATCACCACGTGGAGATGCTAAAATACCCTCCCGCAAGTCACTTTCTGTGGGACTGCACGGCTGGCGAGAGCACA
>NW_009596615.1:1367-25486 GCF_000690535.1 Cariama cristata
CTCTGCCATCCCTGTCTGGGCATGGAGAACAGTGGGCTTGCGACTAGCAAAAAAAACCCCAAACCCAAACAATTGGGAGGTTTTATACCAGTAGAGCACAACCGCCCGTACCACCTCGCGAGAGAAAATAGAGAGAACAACCATCAGCTGGCAAAGCCTTGCTTGCTCAGAAGAGAAGCACATAAGAGACCAGTCGGAAAGCACTAGAACCAGTCCATAAACACACTCGCTTAATACGCACAATTTCTCAAGCATCACCACGTGGAGATGCTAAAATACCCTCCCGCAAGTCACTTTCTGTGGGACTGCACGGCTGTCGAGAGCCTCGCTGCTCTCGGGTCAGGCTTTGCTGTCTGCTCTGAAGCCCTCCGACGGAGGGGACCCCAGCCGCTGCCTCTGAAAACAGCGGCCCTTGGCACCCTCGCCGGCCCCACGCTGGGGCTGTCAACAAATTTCCCACCACTGAGCTGCAAGAAAGGAATTCCACTCGGGAATACAGCTGTCCACAAGGAATACAGGCGGTTTTTACAAGCCAGCCCAACATCCTCTAAATAGGCTTCTCCAGCAGCTCCCACAATTTGTATTTTTCTCAAGCATCTCCCACTCCCCTAAACGTCCTCTGCGCTGCCAGGTAGCTCAGGCCACCGAGCAGTTACGAGTATCAAACACCAAATACAGAATCGCAGAAAAATTTAGTTTGGAAAATTTTGTGCTGTTTTCTGTTGGGAGGCCCAACCCCTCGAGTGCCCTTCTTTACCTTTTTTTAGGGTTGTTACACGTGCGACCGAGCGTGAGTCTGAACCGCAGTCCTATAGAGCAGGGTCCTTCTCCTTTGCAAGAACCGGGCTCTTTACGTCCTCATCTCTCAACGCTCAGCGGTCCCAGATCTTCTTTTCACACTTGTTCCCTCCAGGAACAGTCACACCAGCATGTTAGTACTGTCCCACGTATACGGCCCAGGCACAAACACCTTGTCTATAGGCAGACACTGGCCAGAGGTGTCCTGGAGCGTAACGTGTGCCGTACCCGGAGCCGGCGCAGGGGCACTCGTGGCTGGGGAAGGGGGACGGAGAGCTCGTCCCTAACAGCCCCCCCTCCTCCTCCAGCAGCCCCCACGGCGGAGGCAGCATCTCCTTCTCAGAGACTCTGAACGGGCATTTGTGAATAGTCAAAAGCAGATCACGCACTCAAAAAGCAAAGGCGAAGTCTGGAAACGTGAAGGAGCCCTAGTGAGGAGGTGAGAGGAAGAGGAGGTTTTCCTCCTCAGCAGCCAAACCATTTGGGATTATCACTAGAGAGAATTCGCGTCTGTGCGTTTGCCTTCTGCAACACCAGAATGAGCCTCCCGCCTCCAGCTGTCAGTCGCTGGATCTGCGGATGGTGAATCTCTTAGACTTTATTCTTAACGCTGTTAAAGATCAAACCTACAAGAGCTAATCACACAACTCACAAAGAAAATAAAATCCCGTTGTCCGCTACCCAGAAGGAGAAGTAAACCCCAATGGTCAGAAGGAACCCAAAACTCCTTCCAGTAAGATCAGTTTCTACCCATCACAGTTAAAGAAGAAATTCTGAGTCCAGCTGGAGTCAAAGGGGCTCAATATTTTGGTCTGACAGCACGGCCTGGGCTGTCTTTATTTGCACAGGCGATGGGCTGATTTTCACACACGACTCTAAAATGGATTTTAATTTTACTGCTGGTTTATTGCAATCACTTGTAGCCCTCCGGAGTAATCCTGATGATCTGTAACACTTTTTGACATAATCCCTGAGCCAAGGACAACGAGGGCTTTGCTTCGTCAGTATGCGTCATCTCAGCAATTACATGTGTCAGTCAATCCCCCAGCACTCCCCTGGGGCTGAGACTCATCCTCACCAGGATACTTCTTTTGGGTGAAGCTCGCCACTGCTCTGAATCAAGCACAAAGCCCCGCACTGCAGCTTACCCGGCTGGAGGGTTTAAGTGGGATCGCTTTTGTCCGAGGACAGCCTCGCGTTTCAGGGCAGCCTTAGTGCAACAGCTGCGCGTTTCCTTTTCTGGAAGGCAGAATGCTGATCTCAGTTTTCTGACCATGGATTTCACATGGTTCTTTAGCCCGTTACCAGCCCTCTTGCTGACACATTTAGATTTTTCCAAGAAGCTGCAACAGAAATCCGGTCATCCAGCCTTTTGCAAACTTGTGAGTCGGCTGAAGTGATGAACAGTCATGCTGCGATGTTTGTGAAAGGGTTACTCAAAAGAGTTTATCTGCACGGCTTTGCTTCTTCTCTGTCTCCCTCAGTATTCTGCTTAGATTGAACAAAAACCACCAAAGATGACCTGCTTACCTGGGCTCGTGGATGGAGGAATCCACAAGATGTACGAAGCAAAGGTCGGTGGCACCCCTGGCCAGTCCCCGTATCCTAGTCAGGAGAACTGCTGGGATGGATGCAGTACGCCAGGAAACGCTGAGTACGCAGTTCCTCGCCATATTGCAATGCAGCCTCAGCAATTCTTGTTCCGAATTTAACAACGACCAACATTTGTCAGATTGATATTCCTAGAGAGCGAAACACCATGTTAATGGGACAGAAAGGGCCTCCCCAGACAACTCCTACCTTTTAGGGAGATAAGAGTCTGGTAGAACTACGACCTCTGATTAGTCGGTTTTTGTCTGTCCTTTTACCTGCCCAACAAACCCCAGAACGGGTTTACGGGGTCACTGCCTCATCACTAGAAAGCAACAGCTCAGCTCACTACTGACTTTCTGACCTGCGGAGATAGCTTAGAACAGGAATTCAGCATCATCTTCTCATGGCTCTGATTTCACTTCCCCCCATCATTTCTGAGAGTTTCAGGGTGTCCAGCAGCACCGCTTTTCAGAACTACTCTTGCAAAATCAGGTTTCTCACTAATACTCAGAGAAAAATCTGAAAAAGCAAAGCAATTCGTCGCGCTCTGTCAGTAAGTCGTCACCTCTGTCTCCAAGCAAAGACACGGTTCATCTCTTCCCTGATAAAAACAGTTGCTTTGCTGTTTTTGGTCTTTTTCCCTGAGTCCTTTCAAGCCTTGTTTGGGGAAAACAGCTGGAAAAGTTTTTTCAGGGACACACCACTAAAATTGGAGACAATATTCCAGGTATAGTCATAGCACTGCAAGGCAGAGGCAATAAAGAGCACTTAATATCTACTTCCTTCATGATCTGGAACTCATGTGTCATTTGCTTCCCAAAATCAAGCAAGGAGGGTCCATGACAGGTTTTCCTCTCCCTGAGCATTCAGCAGTTTGCATCAGTTCCTCTGACCACTTAGAGCAATGCAGATTTTTCTGAAACAATTCATGTTTTCACTTTCTAGTCTTCACAAAGAGTGTATTCTCTCTGTCGCTCCTTCTTGTAAATTCAGCTGGTTTCAGGACGACAGAAGATCGCTGTCTGCGGCATGTCCTGACAGCTGGTTCCGAGGCCCTCTTCAAGGTTTCGCTGGAAGCAGCGTTGTTGCTGGAGTAGGGGCGGGAGGAAGCGGCACTCTAAACACTTTTAGGAGGACCGTACTGAGGTCATGAAGGATTCGGTGACACACAAGGCTCTGAACGTTTCTTTGGAAGACGGGGAGCGGAAATGTGTGCGTGCAGGCCTTTGTGAGAAGCGATTCTCGAGCAACCTGCCACGGGGAACGTGGGGTCAGCGCAGTGCTCCGCTGCTGGGCAGGGGTCGGAGAGCTGGGAATGGGAAGGGCCGGGTCTGATTCCCGGTCAGGTAACATCGCTGCTGGGTGTCTACCATAAACCAGGGAAGGATGTCCTGGAAGCCCCAGCATAAGCACTCTCCTACCAGGTAACGGGGTTGCTGTTTAGTGACACCAAGTGATCTGCAAGGGTAGAGACCTCGAGACCTACCGTCACGGTCCGAATGTGCTCTCCCACACGGTGAGCTCCTTTGGGTTTACAGGAAATCCTGGTGAAGGGCAATAACATGTAAAACCTATTTGCTCATCACTGCTCAGGGCTGCAGCACCTTGCCTTTTTTTTTTTTTTTTAATTGATGGGCTTAACTTTCCCACCAACCTCTCCGAGCTAGGTCAGGAATGACAGAATCGTTAAATTCTGTTCGTTATTAAACTAAACCGAAGCGATGAGCAGATAAGCAGCAGACAAGGACAACCTCCTACAGGCTGGATGCTCTCCCATCACCAGTGCACATTAGCATCCCTCTGTCCGGTCCGACAGATGCTGATAGGAGGGAACCCGACTTCCAGACCCGCTGCAGTGCAATCCCTGCAACACCAGAAAGCAGCAACAAAACCAGACCAACTCCAAATGAATTCCGCCTGCACGTGGCAGATTCACTGATGGGGACACTGAAGCGATTCAGAACTTGTCCGGGTGGGTTCAGCTAGTGAAGGCACCTAGCAGCAAATCTCTTCAGCCAGATGATCCAACTGCTGAAGAGTAAAAGAAAGAACGTGTGAATCTCTTGAAGGCATCAAGATATTTTTAACAGAGTTCCCCTGCCCCATCTCACTAACAACGGATCATTCCCAGGTAGGAACAGTCTCCAGAACTAAACCAACTCCAGTGGCAAGGAAAAATCACAGCTAGAAAACCAATCTAGTTGCAGGGGGAAAAAAAAAAAGTCTAATTTTTGTCCCAGCAAATCACACATACCTTTCAAATGTTTCATTTAATCTTGCTGGATCTTACAGCATTTTTGCAGTCCATAGCAGATAATTTCCAAGAGGCAAACCTACACAAAGCCCTCGTTTCACTGATATTCTGAAGATGTTCGCAGCCCGTGTCCTGTGCTGTGGGTTCCCTCCAGTGGCACAAGCAGGAAGATTCAGTTCTCCCCAGGGAGAGATCTTCACAGAGCAGACAAGGCACCAAACTATCTCACCACTAAATAACGTTTTACCGTTCACTGCTCCCAATCTTCACTCAGCTCTTAAGACTTCCCATCCCACTCCCTGCCCAGGCTGAGAGAACACATCGACAGTTCAAAACGAGCATCCGAAGAAGTCGCAGGGACCGGCTTGGAAGCAGCGGTGAGCCTTGCCCACACGGAGAATTCAGATTGCCCTAAAGCTGCCGACTGCAAAACATCGGCATTGGCCTGATCGGCTTCCCCTGAGAGCACCACCTTTTTTTTTTCTTTCCCTTTTTCTTTTTCAAAACTTCTGCAACGCAACAGATATTGCTATACTTGTTAAAAAAGCAGAAGAGAACGAATGATTATAAAGAACACTCAGGGCACAACTTGCGAAGCTACAACCTCAACAAAAAACCCTTGACCAACAAATAAAATCAAGCACATTTCAGGTAGGGATTTGCTTTGTTTTGGGGAATCAAAGCCATCATTTTCCATGTTTCTAGCAAGACTTCAGTCCAGCAAAATGCAGCTTTTCCATCACGGAACACAATGCAACCACCACGCTACAAAACTCTGAGTCCTTTTGAAGGACACGAGTTTAACACTACTGCCTTCTTGACACCATCACTCCAAATCTTCTTCTGTTCATTATTAGGACACATATATACATTTTTCTGTAATTTTTCCCACTTAACATTTCAAATATCTAGGGCTTTCTCTGCATTATTTATTCTTATTTTCAGAATCTAAACCACTACTATCAGTAGTGCACTGAATAGAGACATGGATAGAAGGTAAAGTTCATTCACAGATTTAAACATGTCAGAACATACGCTAGTCCAAAATTACCTTAATCCCTGTCTAAATCTTTGTTATTTCTAATTATTAGTTAATGAAGTACAGCAAGTTCCTGCTTCACTGCCATTTAAGAACACCACTTTTCTTGTTCTTCAGATAGTCTGACCGCAGTGAACCCCGACTTGAATACATGCACGTCATTTGCCACTTTAATGCACGAGAGGCACAGTATCACACACACTACTAGGTTGTATCTATGTAAAGTGGATTCCGATCTGAAAAAAGAAATTTCGCAGTGACGACCAATATCCCAGCAACTATGCGATTTGAAGTGAGACTGGTTTGGAATTCTATAACCAGGGGAAACAAGAAACTTCGAAATTTTTGTTAAAATGCAGCTCACTTTTACAGTTTTGAGTTACCAATTTTTAAGATAAAATTTTCCAAAATTCCATTGGTATGAAATCCACGAACAAGCTGAGGAAAAACACACCCCTAGAGTTATTAAAGAATACATTCTCCCAGAAAATTCTGAAAAAATATGCTATATGAAGCGTCCCTGTCATGACAGGAACTCCAAAACTAATTAGCAAGTGAGAATACAACCCTTTACTCATTTTGTCAAACAAAAATATTCAAGTGTCAAAAATTCCACAGTATAAACCCTTCCACTTACTCCTACCAGGACCACTGGGACTTAATAACCTATGTTTCTATATCTGGTAAAAAAATAAACTAAAATAAAAAAATCAAACAAAATCCAATTAAGACAAAAATGGTTTTATTTAAATTTACAGCAGCTATTGAAGATTTAAAATTGATACAATTTTTCAGGTTAACCACTTATATCCACTACTCACAGAGAGTGGAAGTATGAAGGAATTTTTTTTTTTAGTCCATCTAACTTGAATTATTCTAAAGTTTTAAATCAATTATTTCCTTTTTCTTCTGGGAAAGTAAACATCACAGAACACTGGCATAGCGGAAATATCAGTACTGAGCAGAAAATAAAGCCTCCTTAGAAACATGTTTCAAAAAATCCCAGCATGATGGAAGGAATCAGGCTTTGGGGTGCACAGTGGATGCAACGGAGTGTTTCTGCTCAGTATCCAACCACTGGAATTTGTTTTTTAAAAAAATTGTCCTTTCAGTATCTTCTGCTATGGGAGACAGTAGCTGCTGCCAAACACTAAACAGTGAATGTGAATCACTTCTTCCAGGAACACCAGTGCAGTAAGGATGGGTAGTCTGGCCTCCTTACTCAGCCAGCTCCGTTCTACTGCAGTACTATTGCTAGGGTTTTTCCAGGATCTGATAGTACCTGAAGGGCCCATGAATGACAGCCACCTCCAGGATATAAAATTTCAGCCTAAGAGTGGCCGGCCAAAGTAGAATTTACAGGCTAAAATAAGTAAGAAATTAACCTTCTTAGTTCCAACAGAAGACAATATTCTGCTTTGTCTCCTGCCAGTGGCTGAAGAGAGACCTTTCAGACTTGATCACCTTTGCAGGAAGAAATGATACGGATACGTGTCGGTGCACAGCATGTAATCCAGAGCCAAAGATCAAAGATATTTAAATAAACCTTCATCCTGCTTCCGTTCAGCTTGAGAGCCAGAGCGCGTTGATTTCCTTCTGGTCATACAGAGTACTTGTCCTTCTTGTCAGTGAGATTATGACCAGAAGAAAACTTGGATTAATCGCTGCTTCTTCACATCACTGTGGCAATCCGGGCACTTCTTCACCATCTATATAAAGAAATGAACAAAATACACAGATAACACATTAGGTTTCTCTATCAAGTTTGCAATTGTTCAATATGAACTATAAGCCACGGTAATCATTTGACAGTCCCCAAGATATTGTAGCTACTATTGTACTGTATTGTAGCACAGTGTTATCGTGCAGTCAGTTATTTAACTGCTAATAATAAAAGAAGGAAAAAGAAAGCCTTACAGTGAAGTAGCAAGAAACTTTACAGCACTTGTCTCAGATTAATTACATTTATGACATATCTGGAGGACTAAAATACAGGAACGAGGAAATACAGAGCCTGCAAGAGCTGTTGTGAAGTACAGATATATTTGTTATTAGTAAAATCCCATAAGATGGCTGATGAGTTCCCTGAACTCCTGCTTCCTCTTGCACAGACGAGAAGGAAGTGATCTCCTGGGCATACTAGGACATAGGTGACACGTGTGGTCATGACCAAGAGTTTTGTAGGGGAACCAAGCACATTTGTTTCTTCATACCACCCTGTACCTTTCTCGGTTAACAGCAGAAGAGTGGGTACATGAGGCAACCATTTCTCCACCCAGGTTTCAGTTTGCTTCTTCCCTAAAGTCTGGTCTTTAGCCTTTTGACCTGCAGATGAACCCCAACTGTTCTTTTCATATCTTGCAAATTACTGGTACAACTAAAATGCTCTGCTTATCTCAGAAGTGAGATAGTAAAAAAAAATTTTAAGAAAATTAATCTTTGTGAGAAAATTGCCAGCTCAGTAGGCAAAAATGATGGTTACCTACATCGGTGGCACTGTGCAGGCTTCTCTGCAGTATGGAAGTTAATCATTGCAACAAAAGATGTAGACTGCAAAGTAGGCTCAGGCACTACTATTTTGACTCTAGAAACATTAATTGAAATACCATAAATGGAGGGGGAGAGGAAAACTCACTTTACCTCCCAGCAGACAGTGATTTGTCAAAGAGCTCTGAAAATTTTAAGTGTAATATATAATTGCGAAATCTTATACATATTATTTGCCCATATTACAGATGGCCCAAATGAGAACAACTCAGTCTCTCTGGAAGACCTGCAAAAAGAGCATGAATAAATGATGCATTTAAAGATTGAAAAGCAGCAATAGACCTCTGCACAGAAAACTAAAACGCAAAGCAGCGTATGCTGCCACAGCCTCTGCAAAGTTTCCCCTAGTGCACTGAAAATCATCCAACATGCACTAGCACTAATCCCTCTTAATACCCGAGTTGGAGGGAATTCTGTCTGCTCCTCCAAAAGCTTCTAAAACATTCCTAAATTATTCACTGCCTCTCCCCACCACTAAGCTATTTCAGTAAAATAACAAATTGGAAGAGATACCACAATTTGCACAAACCAAGTAATTGCATTTTGAATGACAAGTTGTTAGTCACTTCCTCGTAGGACAATATGCAAAGTGCTTTTGAGTTGAAGAGACGTAGTGAGTAACTTGTCAGCAAAGAAGAAAAGATGAGTTTTCAAATCCAGCCAGGCCAGTGGTGACAAAGCCCGATGCCATCTGATGAGAGTTCGGAGCTCAGCCACAAAAAACATGGTTGCTCATTTCCTGCTGGTGAGGGTCCCTCTACCACGAACACAGCCCCTGCTGCGACGGAGTCAATTGTCTGTACAACCAAGCATGGGTAGGAATGCGGATGGAAGCGTTAGGAGACGGTTCCTCTGGGATTGGTTTCAGAGAAACATGGAATAATCTTCCTGTTTGCAATCCTGTGCCCTCAACCAAGCTGTTCTTCCTTCTCCTCTGCATGACTAGCAGAGCGCGGTTTGGCCTCATCACTGGGAGAAGCATCTCTCTGTATCAGTCCCCGAGTAACATCCCAAACCACAGGATATTTGACTTTTCATTAACTGAACTACACTTGAATCCTATCATAAGCAAGCAAACATTATTGTATACTGAGAACCGTTCATCACTAGAAAAGCATGTCATAAGGTAAGAAAAGGTGACGAGACCACGTAGTTTCATGTTCTCCATAACAAAGGCTATAGAATATCAGTCACGCCGAGCCTTGAAGGGTGCTTGAACAGTGGAGCAAGAGGTCTCAGCTGGTGAGAACATGCTTCTTGCATCCCCCACACCCAACAGTTTGTTGTTCAAAGCAAGCAAAAAAAAATTCTTAGAAATAAGGCCTTTGATGTATGTTGTCTATGGAGGAGGCAAATGGATCACACCATTGGTATGTGCAGAAAGACTGCAAAGGTGCACTTATGAAAGACAGGGTATCCACGATGCATTTTCTTGAGAACTGGGAGAATATTTTGTTTGTCCTTTTTAAATGAGCAGGGCATTCAATTGAACAAGCAAGCAGCAGATTCAAAATGACAACAAAAAATGAGATGGTTCTTCACATAACGTTTGGCTAAGCTGTGAAAGTGCTTGCCGTGGGACACGGATGACAAGTTCGTGTTCAAAGGGAACTGGACGATGTGATGGAAATGCATCAGAAGTTTCTTTATATACAGAAGCAACCTTCAGCTCAGGGAGCTCTTGTGCTGCAAATAGCTTTGGGGCTGAGAGATTACCTGCAAGATTCATCACTGATGCTTGCCATATTCTTCTTTCCTAGTCATCCTTTTTTGGCCACTGTCAGAGACAGAATGCTGGGTTGGACGGATCTTTACTCTGACTCAGTGTGTCTGCTATTATGTTCTGATTATTTGCTTCAAACTATACCTGTCTTTCCTGATCTTTACAAATTGTAAGACTGTATTCACCTCACAGGGCTGTGGTACGCTACCAAAGCAAAGCTCTGATTCACCTTTCTAAGAAAAACACAAGATATTTTCTTTCCTCTGCCATCACCTGGTACAACATGGGATGAAGTTTCACTGTAACTAGCAAGATTACTCAGGTAAGTGGCAAATATGGAAGTCATTAATAACAAATGACCCATGGGGAATGACTCATTTCCCCAAACATGGTTCTGTATTGCATATCTGAATGGAACAGAAAGAATACTTCCAGTTGGAAGGGACCTATAATGATCATCCAGTCCAACTGCCTGACCACTTCAGGGCCGAACAAAAGTTAAAGCACATTACTAAGGGTGTTAGGACACCAACCACCTCTCTAGGAAGCCTGCTCCAGTGTTTGACCACCCTCTCAGTAAAGAAGTATTTCCTAATATCTAGTCTGAACCTCCCCTGACACAGCTTTGAACCGCCCCCATGCGTCCTGCCACGGGATCCCAGGAGCAGAGCTCAGCACCTCCCTCTCCACGTCCCCTCCTTGGGAAGCTGCAGAGAGCAATGTGGTCAGCCCTCAGCTGCCTTTTCTCCAAACCAGACAAACCCAAAGTCCTCAGCTGCTCCTCACAGGACATGCCTGCCAGCCCTGTCGCCAGCTTGGTTGCCCTCCTCTGGATGCATTCAAGTACGTGACTCTGAAATACAGTCCAATCTAGTAGACCAGACTATTTTAATCCCCAGTCTAAGAGATGTGCAATCAGATAAAGGAGCGATTAAAAAAAAAATTTAGGCTAAGCAAGTTCTGTGATTTATCTATGAGTTATGAAAATGCACATTAACTTGGGGATTAAAGAGAAAACCAGACCTCAGGATTACCACTTTCAAGACAAACAACACAGAACAGGGCAGTACAGTTGCTCAATATACAACAGTTCTAATTTTGTGGGTTCTTAAGCTGATGAAACAACAATTACAAGTTACATCTTACTGGCAAAAGGAGTTTTTTCCCCAGACATTTGTAAGACAAAAATTTATGGGCTGAGATAACATAATCTCCCTGTGGGATAATAAATGCTTGCCTAACCAAAAAAATTCCCCAGGGAGCTCATTCTGTCCCTTAATCAACTCAAGTCTCAAGCAACAGAGATTATAAAGGCATGCTAGTAAATTTCTTGTCATGACTTTCCTAGAGACTTTTCTGAAGTGGAGTATGCAGACTGTCAGATGTGCATCCCCATTATACTTTGGCATAAAAGGAAAAACTGAGTATTTGGTGGTAATGCCTATTCAAGGCATTGGTATGACTGCCCAATCCGCAGCAAATATGAGATGCCTTCCTTTCGCTTTCTTGTGCTTTCTGACATATATTCCTTATAATCCAATACTTTTGGATTTTAACATTTTAAAAGAAATATGGCATAGCAGACTGAGCATGAAATCTAGTTGAACAGCTATTCTGAATTCCCTCCAGGAGATACATGTCTGAGAACATCAGTCTGGACATTATTATGTAGTCTTCTTGGACCAAGACTGTCTTGGTCATTATATTTTATTTGGATGTTAGTATACTGTTTATTTTCTAAATTTAGCTGACGTAAGAGTGTCTTCTTCCTGAGAAAAAGACCTTTCTCTGGAACTTGAAATGACTGATTATTTTGTACTTGCTTACAGATTCACAGGTTGAAGAACTTTCTTTTCCTTCTGTACCAGTTTTGGAGGTTCCTGAGCTTCATTGATTAGTAGCCTTCTTCATCACCTAGGAATGTTCAGGAACCACTCAACTCTGTATTAGACTTCCATACCTAGAGTCACAGATTATTAATACCTGGCTGCTGAATCCAATGTTGGGTAAGATGCTACCAAACACATGTACCATGGGATCAGTTACATCATCTGACCTAAAGAATTTCAACCACCAATTTTCTCAGCCAGGAAAACCAAAGGACAGGATAACACAGGAGATATTTGAGCAGGAATCTAGAATCATAGATTCAGAAGCATTTAGGTTGGAAAAAACTCTTAAGATCATTGAGTCTAACTGTTAACCTGACTCTACCAAGGCCACCACTAAAGCATGTCCCTAAGTGCCACATCTACATGTCTTAAATACCTCCAGGGATGGTGACTCCACCACTTCCCTGAGCAGCCTGTTCCTGATTTGACTCATCTCATGACAGTGATTTACAGGTTTTTAGATGGGGAAAATAAAGGTTCAGATGTAAAAAAAAAAAAAAAAACAACAAAAAAAAACAAAAAACCAAACCAAAAAAATATATTTTTTTCAAGTTGACTCCACAGCTTGTTGCCTGCATAGATCCAGATGAGAAAACATGTGGAGGCAGCTCAGAAGGAGATGCAAAGGTGTAAAAACCACAGCATAAGGCAGAGGTTTGCCTCCAATCACATTGCAGAACTTGGAAAATAGTGAAACAAGTAGTTAGTCTTCCATCGGGAATGTGACTGTTCTCTCTATAAACAGAGGAATTCCGTTTCCAGGGCTGTCCACGCGGTTCTGCCAAAAAGCACAAAATTTACCAGTAGTTTCAGGAAAAACTGAAACCAATAAACAAGATAACCTTTAAGAACTGCTCCCAGCATGTTTTGCAGCAAGTGAAGTCACATAATGGACATTTAAAAGGCACATCATCCTCAGATTTGCAGTTAGAGCACTGGAATCTTCCTAAAAGAGAGGAGGGGCAGGGAGAGGAGGAGAGAGAAAGAGAGGGAGGAAATGACTAAATTCCAGTAATCACTGGTGAAATTCTCATGCATACACGTTTGCAGTGCAGTCCAGAAAACAATGACCACCTTAACTGTGCAATACCTGGCCCTGTGACATTATTTCTTTCACATGACCTCACTCACTGCTTCAGATCCCCCTTTAGAAACCGAGGTTACATCCTCGCTTTACAAGGAAGTTGTCAAGAAAAATTCGTAAGTTCTCGGGAAACTATTACACCATTGTGATCAAGACAATGAAGTACTTTGAGAGAACATAGGTAAGCGGCAGAAAGTACAAATTCTACTTAGCAAACCACACTAAATCATTATTGTACCTGAGCAAAACCAGGCATGAACCAGTCATCATTTAATAGACCATCAGCATAATTCTCATTTCCGTAACTTATCTTTATTCCCCGAATATTAAAGAATTACATCGCAAATTTCACCTGCACCTACCACACTCTGGCTCCATCTCCAAGGGAAAGATAGGCACAGCTCCAGAGCCTGTGGGTCCTCTCACGTTACTGGTTTCTTTTGATACTTTGGTCTTCGGCAATTCAAGTTTGCTTTTCTGGTTAAAGCAGAAGGAGGAAATCTTCCTTTGAATTTTCTCTGGCATCTCACCCTTAGAAGTGGCTGCATCTGGTTATATATAAAAAACCCAACCAAACAAACAGCATACAAAACAGTTTAATACAGAACACAATACACAGACTCTGCAAAACACAATTAGCAGTAAGTTGAGTAAGTTCTCATTGTATAAGAAGAAAACCACAATTTGGGTAACTATTTTTTTATGCCATGCTGCTTGGTAACAGAAGTTTCTGATACTAACATACACATTATTGCTGAAAGGGCCCCTTTATATCGAAATAGTTCCATGGAAATTCTTCCTCGACAGAGTGGATCTTGATCTACTCCTGCTCCCACCCCACTTAGATGCAAAAATTCTGCCTTCACCCATAACACACTTCACAGTTTAAAGAAAATGGCACTAGAACTAAATTTTTTTCTTGTTTCCTTGCACTTCCCCATCTCACATTGCCTTCTATCTTACACCTGGGTTTTTAACACAGTTTGGACATGACCAATTGCTTTGATCTTCCTTTACACACTCAGTGCAGGGAGGCCCTAGCCCACAGCTAAGGCTGTTGGACACTACCTGTCATAATAATAAAGAAGATTCTAAAACTTCAGACAAATGTTCCTTCCCAACCTTGTATGTGGCTGTCTTCTCCTTTAGTGTACCAGCTCTCCAAGCTCAGAGGGCTCCCTTCACCTGGCACCTGCTGTTGCAGTTGCTTCTCTCCCTCGCCACAGACCATTCCTGTCAAATCTTTACACATCTGTTTGAACTGCTCTTTGTGATGAGGGCGCACAAACATGTAGAACCCTGTCCAAAAGAAAATACAGTCAAATGCCTAGGAAAATACATGCCTGACCATGGAAGACTCCTTGCTTTGGAGGGGAGAAATTCTTTGGAAGCTGAACAATATCAGTCATATTCCTCAGAGTATCTTCAGGTTGATGGAGCACTTGATGTTTTTGTTGACTTTATAAATATGGCATTTTCCCTGCCAGAAGACAGATGAGTATTTAGTATTGCAAATAATTCCAACTTACCTTGATATTTTTATCTTCTCTATAGTTAAGCATAAATACCTGATCTAGCCCTTCACCTGACAACTGATCTAGCGAACTCAGGTATATACACAGTATCTGAAAACACTTTCTCAAAAAGGAAATTTTTTGTTACTGTTTGGTTGACAAGGATTCACAACAGATATACAGAAATTCTAAAAAATCCCAGTTATGACTTACCGCCAAGCACAGACAATTCTACCACAAAGTCATCTGAGGTAAAAACATTTGCTCAGTAAAGATACTGACTCTCTGTGAGAAAGAATGCTGGGGGGGGGAGATGATGACTCACAGTACCACATAGCTCATTTCCCTCCCACTCTTCACTGTCTCAAGACTAATCTGACTAGTTAATACACCAGAAAAAAAATATTTTCTAAAAATTTGGGGACTATAATACCTATTCAAGGTCAATGGAATACTTAGTGTTATTTCCCAAGGACAACAAACAAAACTACATCAGCATTTCCCAGCATATGCTGTATGCATCACTTCCTGCAGAGAGGTTCACACCAGACATGGGAGAAGGTGGAAATGAGGTGTTACATAGCACAAGACAAGATGTCTCCATCAAGGCAATCAAGACCAGCATATAATCCCTCCTCTTTTTTTTTTTTAAACAATAAAGCCTGCTTTCAAATTATGAAAACTTGTAGCTTCCTAAATCCTTTCAGCATTAAACCCAGGAAAGGAAAAAACCAAAACAAACCACTCCTGAGAAAATAAACACCACCTTGAAATTTCTAGAAGATTATTATGAATGATAAGGATACTAAATTATGACATGGTTCCATAAATATTCCCAGGTAAAGCTCTGTAGAAGAATAGTGAATGAGAAGTGTGATTGCTTATCCCAAAACCTGGAAGTGATCTAAGAGCTCAGCACCAGTATAGCAATCAATGGTCATGAGAACAAAGCTGAACCCCTTCAACAGTCAGCACTGTCTTTTCTGAAGAGCAATCACTTGTGGTAACTGAAGAGGGAAAAAAGGTAATTAAATCATTTGACTGAAGTTAGCTTGACTGAAGGTTACGACTGGAATTACTGAGGTCTTACCTAATGTTTTTAATGGATAATTTCTAACTGAACAAACAGAGATAACATTTTATAACCTTGACATTTTTTAATCTCTCTGAATGACATTCATTCAACACATCTTTTCTGCTGCTCCATTTATCTGGTTTTCTAAACCAAAAAATGCAGAGGGGAAGATTACCAGTGCTAAATGTTTCTCCTAAAAGTGAAGAATTTGCAAACTAATGAGCAGTGAAAGATTATTGCTCACATGAGATCACAGCACCTACATCTTCTTTTCAACTAAACAGAAGTGATTTAAAAAAAAAAAATCCCTTACTTTGTAGGAGATGAAAGTCTTCTGGCCTCTCAGTGGTGAGGGCTGCTATCACTGATATCATACCATCATAGTTATCTGTCTTCTTGTAAGCTAACAATGCTTCGTAGAAACGGCTGTAAGTGCTTTTGCTCAAAGCCCTTTTCACGTCGTTGAGATAGGTAGCCCTGAGGACCTGGTGGTGATCTCTCCTAGAGCTTGAAGCTTTTTCAGTGTCTTTCCTTGGAGCTGGACTGGCATTCTGCCCTGAGAGACAAAGCAGGCATGTGAGCAGGGTTTGCGGAGGAACACAGACAAACAGGTATCGACTTCTCTATTCATTCAGAAAGGGGTTTCTGGACTACTTCAAATTGGTAAAGCCAACTCTGCCTGCACAGCCACACACCTCCCTCTGGCATGGCCTTGGGCAGAGCTGAGACCTGCTCCTGGAAATGGCAACTGAGCAAATGAATTCTGGGGATCACTTTTAGCATCTTCTGGAGTTGTTTGACTTTTTTTAAAATGGAGAAATGCGTCAGGTGGTCACTAGGGAATGAGAAAAAGGTGACACAGAAGACACTGTGGACAGAGGTCAGCAATAAATCAGGTTTTGTGCTACACTGAAGGAGTAGAAGCATTTTAAACAGATGGCTTAACGAACTATGCTGGCCTGACACAAGGGCAAGTAAATTGTTGAGAGCAATTTTAAAGAATAGATTTCTTACTCCTTATTAATAGAAGGGGAAAAGGCGTGCGCGCGCGTCTGTGTTTCCCAGCAGGAAAACAGAATATCAAAAAAGAATAACTAGTCTGAAAAAACACACACAAGGTAGCACAAGAGCAATGCAGGAGTACCACAGAAGGTAGGAGCAGCTATGAACATCCTGCTAAACTCCAAGTGGACTTCTGTTCAAAATGTCAGTCCTTGATTGATATCTTTTAGAGGAAAAAAGTTCTGGTTTGCATATTGCAGATATGCAAATATGGATAAAGTATATGATAAGAAACTGATTTAAATTAACCAGTCACATCTTTTGGTATTTAGATCTTTATTGTCCACTAAAGAACTTCTAAAGAAGTTAAAGAAGATAATGAGTTTTAAAAGATGGGCTTAGTTCAATTTCCTGAAAGGGGAAAAACAAGGGTGTGAATTTTATAACTATAGTATCTTTTATTGCATATCATACAGCTATCTGACACTTTCACAGGAGCATACTCTACTTAAGGAGTGAGCAACAGAAATAGTACATGCATTTATTGCTATTACTTTCTCTTTTACTTTTAGTGGAAGCAAGTTTCTGTGAAAATAAATCTCATGGACCTCAGGACAAAATAGTTACCAAAGATTCTGTTTTGTTCAAATGTTCTTAAAATACAAAACGAAACAGGAAAACAAATCAAAAGAACAACATAGCTGCATACATAAAAAGCTTTTGAAGCCTTCCAGGAAACATTGGCTTTTTTTTATTTTAAAAGAAAAGATTAGCCTTTGACTATTCTTTACCCTCTAAAGAAAAACTTCTAATCTGTCCCAACTATCCCACTCATTTCCTTGTGAGAAATACAAAAAATTCCCAGCTGTTCTCAGGAAGATCTGTAATCAAATCATAACTGAGCCTTTGACTTCAAAGATAAATACTGGAGAGTATGAGAATAGAGGGATGCATACAGAGATTATGTGCAATTGCGAGAATACATTTGCTAGTCTCCGTTTCTGCAGAAAAAAACCAGACTGTCCACACGAGGAGTGTCCACATTACCAATAACAAAACAGGAACTGCTTTCTTCTTCACACCTGGATTCATATTGACCTAATCTAAAGTTACACTCCTTAAATGGCTCTTTCATGAACCCTGGACAAACAGGAAGCCGAGCAGCCTTGTGCTCAACTCGCCCTTTCCCTCACTGACGTGTGCCAGGTCAGTCTCTAGTGCAACTTCTGACTTTAGTTAGTTTCTTTCATACCCACCTTGATTTAATTTATTGGCTTTTGTGTTTTCTTTCGTACAATCCTTGCTGAAAATTCTGAATTACCATTGCTCCTACCACAAAAAACATTGGTTCCCGTCAGGAGAATTTACAGTTAGTGATGAAATACAACATAATATCTATTACCTTGGGACCACATTTTTATGCAACAAGAAGGGTACCTGCACTATTCAGTCGTGTTGTCAAGTGGAATCCTCCCCGGTTCAAGTGGAGCCCAGAGTTTAGCTGAGCACACAAGTCCTTTGAGAATGTCGTTTTCTGCTGACTCTCTTTTTCTTCTGTTAAACCAAACCAGCGTGTTAACAGTGAACTTAGGGAAAAATGAACACAGAATGGTGCATTTCAAAGTATGCCATTCTACGCTGAAGACACCTGAAGATGTAGATGTATTTCTCTGAGAAGAGGGGATGAGCTACCACCCTGCTTTTTTTAGGACATTACTGTTCCAGGGTTTCAAAGATTTCACAAGCTCTGTAAAGACATAATTACTCTCTATTCACAATTCTGGTGGCACTATGTGGGTAGCAAAGAAGACGCACACAAAATTTTTAAATCCACAGACTAGATTAATGATTTAAATAGATCTGTAAAATCCCCTTTTGTAATAAAATGGCATCATTATTAACTATGCAGTAAGTAATGCTCAGGCACCTGCATATGCTCACAGGAAGAGGATCAGGCCAAGCGGGGATTTAGCTCAATATTGATTCAACTAAATTGCCTTCCATGCTTGCATTTCTACATATTAGATGCATCTTGCTCTACGACTGGGTAATGGCCAAACGATACAACTGCCTGCACAGTGCTGAAACAAGCTCCTCACCTATTTTCTTGGCTAATATCTCTCTCTCTTCTCGTAGGAGGCTGTGCTCAGGTTTGTAGCCACAGCCCACTCCAGTCAGATTGCAACATGCTTCATCAAACTGTTTTTTATGTTGAGGTCGAACAAACTGGTAAAATTCTTTCATTGGGGGGGAAAAAAAAAAAAAAAAAAAAGAACAATCAGTCCATGACAGGTAATAAGCGCCACAGAAACCTACAATGGCAGGACTTCAGGTAACTTGAAGATAAAAAGTGCAGCTAAATAACTTAAAATCTAAATGTCATTATCTAATATTTATACAATAAGCACACTTACAAGTTACATAAAGGTCAGCTATCGCACAAACTTCCAGCAATATTATTACCAGTAGGTATTAACTGTAATTTTTTCACTGTAAATATGAAGTAGCTTACCTCTCGGTGAAACAGGTACTTGCAGCAAAAGGTCATGAACTACCTCATAAACCGTGGGGTCAAACTGTCTGCTAGGCTGATACTTTGAATAAGTAATATACTGTTAATTTTACACCTCATCTTACCATAAAATGCTTGCCAACCAAAAGCCTAAACATCAAATGAACTTTAGGTTTCAGGTGCCTGCTACTTCTGAAGACTAGACTTAGGTCTTAATTTGCTGATCAAATATCTTCTTATTTATATAGTAAGACTAGCAAATTGGGAAACAGACTGTGGCTACTATTAGTACTAAATGGTCATACTGAGCTTCCCATCCCTTAACCTTAAAATTAACCATAACAATTTACAAGATGCGTAACTATGCTTTTTTATTTTAGATGAAAAAATTCACAGAAAAATCTGCCCGTTTCCTCACAAGTTGAGGGAAATGAAAATTCACACTCTGTTAAACTAGAAGAAATGTTGGTGGGAGTCCGGTTCCTGTCAGTGAAGGTGTTAAAAGCCAAGAAAATACCAGCTACACCAGTAAACTATCCATGCTTGCCCAGATCACTTGCTTTATACTCACCATTATTTAAATAGAAAATTTCTCTAGATATTTAGTCTACTTATTTACTGCTTTAACACTGAACTCTTACGAATGCATCTATCCAACTCACACAACCACACTCTTGATCTTACCTCCTAAATCACAGGGAATAAACTACACTACTTTTAGGCAAAATTTAAAATAACACAAGCTTCCAGCGAATGTGATTTTTTTTTCAGGCCTGTCAAGATGCAAAGTAACATATGACAATTAGATTGAGAAGATCTTCTGTGTGATCTGGGGATACGAAGAAGTGATGAACGTTCATGATTATCATCCTGATTGATCCGTACTAATCTAAAACACTTCTGAAATACTTAAGTCTATTTAAAAGACAAAGGTCACGTCATATAAATATACTAGGGAAGTCATCATACCTCGTAATAAGATATGCTTTTTTTCATCCTCTATAAAGAGAGAGCTCATTTGAGATAACATAGCATGGAAGTCATCTGTCTTCTTGTAGTGCTGAAGAGCCTTAGAGAAGAGATCATAGTTCTGTTGACTTAAGGTCTCCTTCACTGTGGCGATGTACAGTGTAGCTCGGGCCTTCTTTGGCTCCGTCAGGTCTGCTTTCTTATCAGCTTGCTGCAAAGACAGGAGGACTTTTCAGTAAATAGTATGACTTGAGGAGTTAACCCTCACATGAATTCAGAAGGAAGCAATATATTTACAGTTCCGTCAGCACACATAACAATGAACACTTTCAACAGGTTACCCATCTCTTGCAATTATGGTAGTCACTCCAGTATCCATGTGTTATTTCCCCCCAAAAAACAACAAACCCAGGTTCAGTGCCACAGAACACACACAAATCTAATGGCCTACCTCCTGGAAATCTCCAATTAACTGAAAAACATAAAACACTGAAGAAGGAGATACAAATAATGGAAGGTGTTCAAGCATTTTCGTTCCTTGAAGACACTATACACATGAGCAAGACAGATTACTCTCTTGTGTTGGGAAATGCCACTCCTCTACAATCACAAGCAGCAGGGACTTGAAAAAAGATCTAGAACCACCCCTCCTTTATGAAAGTGACTGTGCATTACAATGTGCTCACACACTTTGAACATAAAAGCCATTGGACCCTTGTCATGCGCCTTCATGACAAAACCCAGTATCAACGGGGCAATCCTCTGAGGTACAAATGTAGTTATTTTCCCTAGCTGCTTATTCTATCAATTTCTAAAATATTAATCCCTCTAAACCCCTGTGAGCATTCATTCCCTCATAGAAGAGCAGTGATGCTATCCACCTCCTCTGCTGACAAAACCGACTGCTTCAGAGGAATATTCCTAGAGAAGGCAGCCAAGTCTTATTGCACAATTCTATTCTTAGGAGGAAGTTTAATGAGAGAAATGACATTTACTCCAAACTTTGAAGGCTGGGCTGACTCATCATGACATCAGATAGCAACAAACTGCAAACACAGCCTTCTGCAATGACCTCGCTCCCTTCCTTACACCTTGGATGTTATCGGTTTCAGGATCTGTGACCACCTTTATCAGTTTTGTTTGCTAGGTGACCAGGAGTCTGGCAGACAGACAGCACCCAGTTAGGACAGTACCTTGGACAACTACTGCCGCACACAATCACCCAGGGGATTCTCATGAATTTATCACGACTCGTAAGTAACTGGTTGCATAATGAATTATCTGAGTTTGGAGCTAGGGTAAAACAATAATGCACAACTACAAACATAATGCACAATGACCCACCACAGGTGGGGTCAGGATGTGATCACTTACCCAAACAAAACTGGTCAGTTACGCCATCTGAGGCTCTTCCAGCAGTTGGACTAGATGATTGTTGTAGGTCCCTTCCAACTATTCTATTCTATTCTAATCAAAGAGAATGAAACCAACCACCACACCTGGTGAATGGGACACAATGTTCACAAGGTAGCCAATTCTTTTTACCTACTAGCCCTACCTGGACCTGTGCTTGAATGGGTCTGTGATGTCTAGATTTGAGAAAGAGCAGGACAGAAATAGATTTCAGATGTGCATTGATGAATATTTACAATATGGAGAAAAAAAACCCCAAACCATAATTGTTCTGGCATCAGTCATCCATCTGCCTGGAAATTTCCAACTCAAATTAAAGCAGTCTGCAGATCAAAGGGACAGCACAGACACACGAAAACACATACTGCATTGCTGACTAGCTTTATTTTCTTCCTTCCTCCTTTCTGCTCATCTGTTAACCTCTTCTCATACTGAAGGGAAAGTGTTGACAGACGTTGTGCCTGTGAAAATTAAAAATAAAAAATAAAAAAAAGGCTTTTCAAAGTTATTGTCCATTTCTTGTAGCCATTTCCAGTAGTAAAGCCTGTTAAACCAGTTTGTGACACCATTCAAGAAACTGAAACAAGTCAACCTAAATTATTGCAACAGAGCCTGGGACACATATGTGTTTCTAGAAGGTAATCATCTACCGGACAATTCCAAAAGAGAGACCAAAACAGAGGAAATCAAAGACAAAGTTGGTCCTGAAAGTGAAGATTCCTGATTAAGCAAAGCTGGACATACAGCTAACTATTTCAGGGTAGCCCTGGGAGTGTACACATACCTGTGTGTAACTGATGCCTCACACACCCCTTCACTTTCCTGCCTCGAAGTACTTCTCTTCTGAAGAAAACCTATACCAGGCTTTTCCTGGGGTACTGGGAAGGGAAGCCTAAGGAGTCTTGTAGAAAATGTCAGGGCAGATAGGATAAGACAGTAGCAGAAACACTTCTGGCTTTACAAGCTCTTTAGCATCTCCCATTCCCCGTAACAAAGAATTGCGCTTGTACTGCAGTGACTGGGAATACTGGTATATACAAAGCTCCAAAAGAGAAGTGAGCAGGCATAAGCAAGCAATTCCACTCAAACAGCAGAGTCTCCAATATTAGATCAAGCCAGTATCAACCACAATACAAACGATCACTTAAGTAACAGAAGAAACTGTGGGATAGCCCTATATTGCCAGTTGGCTTCTACATACCTGTTGAGAAAGTGGGTATGTGAAGTGATTTATTTCTTTGCTCTTGCCCAATAAAAAAATTTCATAGCAAGTACATGACTATCAGTGCATTTACAGAAGTGTTGTCGTTTGTGAGAGGAACCAGTGAAACATAACAGTACCCCTATATTCCACTGTGACTTCTAAATATATCTATTCAGATCACAAAGCTTCAGAGTCAAATTAAACTGACTACAACTACACCACCACCACTAAAAATAAACGAAACCCTAAGCCACTAACCTCAGATTTGCCAGTTTGTAGAGTCAGTTGCTGATACTAAGAAATACAGCCTTCAGTGTGCTGATAATACTGCAAGGATACTGAATTCCAGACAAGCCTGACCATGATTTAAGTGCACATTTAAATACATTTTTTTTAAGCATCACGTAATGGAATGAAGAATTGGAATACAAGTAGCAAGTCAAACATTTATGATACATGCAATAAGCCAGAAAAACAATCAAACGCGTTTCTTAATCCTGGACTATGTAAAGGCACCACCTTTAATAGCCTGATCCAGAAGAAATAAGGCTTCTGAAAGACAAGTTTCCACACAGCATATCTCACAAGGAAACTGATTAAGGGGAACTGTCAAATCTTTCTTCAAATGGATCGAGAAACCATTTCTTGTATTTTGATTTTTTGAGATGACAAAGGCTTCTTTTCTTCTTTTCCACCTCAAGCAAATTGTTTCAGAATGACAGCAGCTAAATTTCCATTATCTAGGGAACAAGGGTACAATATAACCCTGATAAAAGAAAAAATGGTAACACAGATACTAACTATGATGGATTGTGAAGACAGACGTGAAAGCACACCAATGCTGTTATCAGTCCAAATCCAGTGCTTATTAAAATCAGTGCAATACTAGACTCAGAGTGAAAGCTGGCTCCCACAGGGGCACTGCATGTCTCAAGACTACACTCCTCAGATCTCTGGTGCCAGAGGTCATCAATTTAGGTGCAGCACAGGATGACCCCACAGCTCTCTGCAAGCCACAGATGAGTAGTAATGCTGAATACAGACAGCGGACACGAGCCAACTCACTGCCGAGCCGTTAGAGCTATCAATGTATCTGACTTAAGGAAATGCTGAACTATGCCAAAGGCAGTGCAGCTGTGTTAACACGATACTGCAGCTGACTTACCAAATCCCTGGAGATGTGCTAGGCTTTCCAAAGAATAAGTTCTTGTGCATATACTGTGGCGGCTCATGGGTGACAGAGTCAATTTCTCAATCAGCTGCGTATAAGGTAAATATTTTCTATCCTTGTTCATTTCCTCAACTTTGTACATTCCCTCTGTTTCGTACACATCTCTATCCGTCTCCCTTAGGCCTCCTTAGATATTCCCCAGATATTCCTTACACCTCCACACTTTCCCTTAGGTATTCTTCCCCTAAGCAAACTGGTCAGGTACGTTGCATGGGCACTCCTGGAGTCCACACACTAGTCATCAGCCAAGCGGTCTGCAAGCCAGCAGT